>NW_014543621.1:285732-287956 GCF_000741045.1 Vigna radiata var. radiata | reverse complement strand
CTGCTACTTCTCACCACATGGTTCAACCTCTCTAAGTGAGTTTGATTGACCATTGAAGTGTCAGAATGACTCCCAAGGCTGAGCCCCTACTTTCATTTTAAAACACTAAGGATCTCACCGAGAGATTCTACATTTACCACCATCAACACACTAGAAATCATGTTTTATTCCTTCCCAATTCACATACTTTTGAACCAAAATTCACAATTCCAAACATATACATAATCTCAACAATACACATTATTTACCACTCACAAATTATAAAAATAACTACTCCCCAATTTAATCTAAGTTAATCAATACCATCTTTTATAATCTATTACCAATACCTAAACCCTGTATAGATATAAAATCATGTTCCCTTCAGCTATATTATAATAGTTATCTTAAACCATACTTCTATTATAAGTTTTTTATTAAACCATTGCACAAACATTTTTAATTTATATTAAACCAACATTCATATTATAATATTATAAGATTTTATTATACAACCTGTTAATATATATATATATATATATATATATATATATATTATTTAAACTAATTTGTTCATTTTAATTTGTCCCTAGGGTAAAAATGAGTTTATCTAGGTTTGCTCTTGGTTAGAATTTCCACATTCCTAAGACTTAGGGAACTAAAGTCAGAATGGTCATTTTTAATGTGTTCTTGCTCAATTTTATGCCTCACATAGGTTCCATTTAACTTGCCTAAGTTACCTAACCAGCCCAAACACCCCCAATACCACAGATGCCCAAAATCACCATGACACTTCCCTCTTCCCAACTCAAATCCAATCCAATTTCAGTTACAGATCCTTGCCTAGGGGTTCTACTCTCTCCAACCTTCTTATCCCAATTAGTCAACGGGGTGGGAACAGATGTCCACCGCAGCAGACTCACCTTCGTCACCAACACGTATGACTAGTCACAACGTACTGGACCAGGCCAGGGCTGCTCTATGATCAGTGACGTGCCAGCTCTGGTTTCTAGGTTCCCTCTATCCTACCAACACAGAAGGCATCCTAACACTCTGAATTTGGCTTTAATAAGGTATCCTAATTATTCTACGGTGGTCTAGTTTCCATACACCCTTAACCAGTGTCTCACTTTCACTCACAGACCTAAGTTCTAACAACCCATGTTTCCCATCAATTATCAATGTCATATAATTTACAGTAAATAAAACCACTTAACCATATCAGATATCAACCTAACCCAAATTAGTTCCAATTACACATAATACCTCATTCAACAGATTCAACTTGACATTCAAAGCACATCAAACATTCACCCAGAACCTTATATTTTCAGAATAGCATAATATAGTCCCTGCATATATTCACAAACACATACAGGAAATCCAATCACGCAGAGACATCAACCCATCAAGTAATTCATAAAAATTCAGATTCAATAGATATTCTCAACAATTTAAAAAACATTCAAGAGATAACACATTTATATAATTTTGGCTCCCCTTACTTGGAAACAAGCAACAGCAAGCTCACTCAACGCTTCTAAAGTATTCCTAGCAATTAGGGCACCGAGAGACCTACAAATCACCAATTAGGTGATAGACTTTAGCTTTTTTAGTTGAAATAACGAAGAATGGAAGACAAGATCACATAGAGCTCATGGAATCAGAAAATGGTGCGACTTAGGTCAAAAACAGTGATAAGAAAGGGGAAATATTTACTTACTCGATGAAACAGTGAGATGGTGGGTTCGAACGGAAGCTCTCGACGCCAGGAACAATTTGAAGGCACTAAATGAAATTTTGTACGGTTCAAATTTTTGAAAAAGAAGAGAGAAGGTGGAGTAGAGTTAGGGTTTGGCACTTAGAGAGAAAAGGGTTTTCTGTGGAATGAAATCAGAAATGAGCAAAGGAGTTTTCCTTTTCCCCCCTTAAGGCCATGCTCTAAGTGAAATACCCAATTAGGCCCAATGGCTTATTTATTTTTCTGAGGCCATTACAGAAATCATCTTTCAAAGTACAATTTATTCAAAACATAAATAAATTTTTCAAGACGTGGCTTTTGCATCCAGGTTGCAAAGTCATGGCAGGATTCAGTTACTGGTTGCCCAATGTTTGTCTTATAGAAAAAGTTGTAGAGATTAAAATAGTGTCTTAAAGACTGGAACAAAATTGTTTTTGGTAATGTTTACCATTTGGTCTTTTAGAAGTCTTTGAGTGATTTTCAGTGTCAGCTTCAAATACTAAC
>NW_014543621.1:255946-284867 GCF_000741045.1 Vigna radiata var. radiata | reverse complement strand
TAGTCACAACCAATTACTTAACTAGTTTAAAGCATATGAACATGAAACTTCCACGGTCCAACAACATTTAGGCAAAGTCAACATTCATACAATAATATTAATGTATATACATCATCTAAACACCATATATCATTTTAACCTTCTAATCGGTTAGTTCACTACCACCAGTGATATCCCTTCTAACCTTCACCATATATCATTCTTGTACTGCCCAAAGCAAAACAGATACATGGGTATCTAGTATACAGTATATATATCTAGAGAAAAGAAAGCTCTATTAACAATCACACGAGTTTGTCATTGTTTCTCATCTCACATTTTGTTATGAGATATATACATTATTTCATAACTACCTACTTCCACTTCTAGAAAACAACTACGACCTATTCAGACGTGCAACCCGATTTCCTTTTTTAACATTTCACTTTCATGGGACAAAATAGAGCATGCATATTTTTCAAAATCATTCGTAAATCAATTTCAATGTTTACAAAACTCAAAACACTTAAACTTATAAGATTCAAATCATATATCACCAAAATTTATAAGCTAGACATGTGCATAATCTTATAACATCACCAAAAATACGAAGCAAGACCCACGAACAAAAACCCAAGTTTCACACCTAAATGCGACTAAACAAACAAATTCAAGCTAGCTCCTCATACCTAGATTCAGCTCCCCTTTTTTATCAATTTTCCTCCACCAAACACCCTTTCATTTGCTCACTCAATTCCTCATTTCACTCTTTGGTTTCTCAAGTGACTTTGTTTGGTGCTTCTACCCTTACCCCATCCTCGAGTTCCTTCTCCTCCATCGTCGCCCCCCCTAAAGTTGAAAACTTACCCTCCTTAACCATTATTCATTCCTCCTTCCACCATTACCTTTAAGCCTTAAATGCTATCTCGTTGTATTACACTTCCTTGGTCCTAGGATTTGGGTATTCAAAGAAGAAGAAATAAAAACGAAAAGAGGATGGGAGAAGAAAGAGGCACTCGAATCGTGACGGGAATGAGACTAGGGTTTTCCCTCTCAGAGGGTTTCTCTCTTCTCTCTCATAGTTTCTTGACCCAAAAGGAATGTTTTAAAATAAAAAATTAAAACCAAACAAGGAAAATAAATAAAAAAATGTAAAACAATTTTTTAGCTTTAGTAGGGAATGAGGCCAAGTCTTTACACCTCAACAACATGCACCAACTCATTACCACTAAGCCAACTCATTTTCGTTGATTATATAACCATTTAATATCCTTTTAACTTATTCTTATTTTGTACATATATCATATTTATATATTTTTAACGTAAACCATTTACATATACTTATCACATAGTACTTGTACACAAGACTTTTACCTCACCACCATAGACTCTAACTAATTCACCACATAGTACTAAAATAAACCTTACCTCAAAGATATTCTAATAACTTGACTTATGCAAAGAATGGTACTAATTTCTCTGGTCTTACATCTATGCTAAGCTCAAACTCTCACTCGCCTAGCGTTGACAACCCATTTTGCACCCACACCTTCTAGCTTGTTTTTCATGTGTTCAATGCATGTAATATTGTACGTGTCAATTGATCCTTGAGATACGCCTAATCATCAGGAATGCGTTAGGAAATGTGGAGAGGGCTTAATACACCTATAAATTCACCCTCTCCCTCCATTATAAAACTACTTGGAGTGTGATAATGAAATGTTGTTGTGATGACTCCAGCTTCTTCACTTTACTCTTAGTCATTGGTCAGAAGAGTTTCAACCCTCCTCTAGCCAACCTTCCTTAGCTAAGATTGCGAGCTTGCACTGAATCCACCCACCACACATCAAACACCTTAGTTCGAACCATATTTTCCTTCACACTTTGCTTTTTCTTGTTCGAGCTGGAGTACAACTTCAAATCCACCATGGAGAGGAGCTATCAAACGACTATACAGTTTATGTTACCAATGAGGAGCATTTTTGTCTTAAAGATATTATGATTTCGATGATGCTAAAAAGTGAAGAACTTGAAGACTCTGTTGTACTAATTTTAAAAGCATTCTTGTAGAATAAATTGTAATACGAATAACCTTGTTAAGTAAAGACTTAGAAGTTTTCTTATCTAGGTAAAGTTTGCGCAGATAATTGATTATTTGGTGTAATAATCGATTATCATGAGCTTAAGAGGAAAAGTAATGCTCGCGCAAATAATTGATTATTTGTCAGAATAGTTGATTATTTTAGTCTGAGTTAGTTTTGTCCAAGTCACACAGATAATCGATTATTCCTGAGGATAATTAATTATCACTTTTTGAAAACTCCATAACGAACACAAATAATCAATTATAATTTGTGATAATCTATTATCACTAGCAGTTGGGAGTTGTCCTTTCAGATTCTGACCTTTGGGCTATATATACTATTTACCAAACTCTTTAAAGGGTTGTCTAACCCACTTGAAAATACAGAAAGGCTCTGAGGAAGTTTTAAAGTGTTGTTGTTGCTTGAATCAAGTCTTGTGAATAGGAGAAGCTTGCGTTTAGTGTGTCTAAGATCGGAGTGCTTCTCTTCAAGTTGATTGAGTAGGTTCTTCTGTTCGTTTGTCAAAGGAATGTTCTTTCATTCATTTGTCGAAGGAAGGTGTTCTCTGCTCTTATTCTTTATCCATCATATTTTAATTGATAAACTGATTTTAGTGAAATAGTTAATCACTCTTTATAGTGATTAACAACTAGAAGTAGAATCTTTTGATTCGAACCAGTATAAAATCTATGTGTTGATTATTTTTGAACCCTAACTCTTTAGCATACAAATTGTTTGATAAAAGTGTTGAAAGAAAATCAAGATTTTAAAAAGAACCATTTTAACTTGGCTATTGACCGTAACACGCTTTTTCGCTCTTTAATAATCGTAAAACTATTTTGTTTTCGCTGCGTGATAAGTATCGATTGTTCCAACAGTTTGTGTCTTCTTTGACTTTGTCATCACCCAACAATGCAGTTCTCCACACAATGAGTTTGTATAATTCTGTAGAACATAATTCTACACATTTATGCTATTCTAGCCTTACCAACTCATTCCAACAACACTTACAACGATTAATACATATAGATTTCGAATTCATGAACCTACATGAACTGAATTCATCCCAATTGTGATACAATTCTAACTACACTATCTTATTTCATCATATAACCAATTCATGCAAATTTAGGAATTTATCCCTAACTCATCAGGTCATATTCATCACTAAACTCAATCATTCACACAAATCACAATGCAATCATACAATTAGAAATTTAAACATATCCACAACTTAAAAACAATGCAATTAGTTTCCCTCAACTGTGAGACAACTTTAACAGGTCAAAGAGTACTAAATCATCTTCAAGCTAACACGATGATCTATCTATACCTATGAACAACACAAACACGATCAGGACACACAATTAAGACCACTTATCAGTAAGGAATCGTATAGAATATTTAAACAATATATGCAAGCTAAAGAAACTCACATGCAACAAAAAGGGTCAATTGACCAAACAAAGGAAACTAATTGCTTAGAAGTATAGAGCTTGTCGCGATGGTCACTTTAGCTATCTCCAATCTTCCAAATGAAGGATTAGGGAGTCAAAAACTCCAAAGAAAAGAGTTTTAGAAATGTGATTTTCAAAAAGATTGTGTATTTTTAAATAATAAAACCGCTTTATAAAACTTCTATTTATATTTTAACTTTTTAATATTAAAATAATTAAATATCATCATTTTAAATACAGTGTCAATTCAAAAATGTCATTTTCTAGACCTTTACACTAATATTGTATTTTATTAGAAAATTTCACAATTTCTAAAATAATCAAACTCAAATCCTCAAAACTACAAATGGTAAAATATAAATTTAAGAATATAAATAATTTCAAATTCTTATTTTTTTAGTAAAATTTAAAATTCTTTTAATTTTTAAATAATCTAATTACTCTAATAAAATGTTAGAATTTTAATTTCTTTCCAAATTCATCACTAAACAATTTTTCGCATAAGATATTTCAAATTTTCTAAAAAAATATTTACCCTTTTAAAAGACACTGCAAAAGTTAAATACCAAATCAAATAGCTCATAATTGAATTATTATTATTATTATAATATATAAATTCATAATATATTAAAAGATATTATTTAATAAATTTAAATATTTAAATTTTCTATTTATTAATTAATTATAACAACATGTGAGAAACGTACCCACCCACACTCTATAATATCAAGATTGATGTTCAACTATGGACGAATACTCTCCTTCTATTAAGATTTCTCTCCATTAATTTTAAACTTTAATAGCTTGTTTATGTCTTCTTTTATTACTTAGTAATTATATGATCATGTAATAAGTAAACTGATTAAAAATTTGAAAGACTAAGAAAATACTGAACAAAATTAGTTGAAACTAAAAAGTTAGCTGAATTAAATTAAAATTGTATGCTAAAACCTACATATATTAAACGAACAATTAAAACTCTTTTATTATTAGCCAATATTATATATAAAAAAAGAATAAATTTGATACTTCCTAGTCCAATTAAAATTTAAAATTGTTAATAAATTTTAATAGAAAGTATTGGAAAGTGTCGCTATTTTTTGTATTTTTACAAAAAATTACGGGATAAATTTAATTATATTGTGTATAGATAACATCAGAAAAATTAAAATAAAAGGGAATAATCCTATGGCATCATATATTGAAGGTCATTTTCTTACTCGTCAGTTTCTTCTCCACCAACAACATCTGGGCAGAGTTTGCTGCAATCTGCTGTTCCACAGGTTAGCCTTGCATGCATGATTTCTCTTCAGTTCTTTTTCTGTGTGTTGTGCAAACAAAGCCATTTCCATTCTTCTCTTTTCTTTGTTCTTTACCATCACAAACTCACCCCAAATAAAATAAAAAATGAACTTTTTTTGGTGATAAAAGAGAAGTATCATTCGGAGCATATATTAAACTAAGTATTGTAAATTCTTCACTTCAGAAGCGAAAGGCATTGGCACTGCAGATGCTATCGAGAAACAGAATCTGGGACTGTGAATATGACATATATAGCCACTTGCAAGAGAAGAATAGGGTCCTTAAATGTGGAACTAAAAAGTTCGACTATTTCAATACCCTTTTGAAGTGTTTCGTTGTGGAGGATCATAAGAAGGCTGACTTGGAATTGGTACAGTTCATGGATGGTTTACACAGCGTTGTAAAGTCTCAGATGCTTCATCATCTTGAGCAGCCTAATACAGAGAACACTGCTGAGGAAAAGGGCACGGATAACGGTGTGATAGTGGATCCCCAGCATAAGTATTTCATGGATCATGTGAGGCCTCATGGAAAATCTTATGTACTAGAGATCCCTGAGGATGGTGTCTGTGTAAAGTATGAGCCTCACCCATCAAGTCCTGAGAGTGAAGCTACCTACACAAACGATTATGACAAGGTCAATGTGTGCTTAGACATAGTCATGCATGTGAGTTCTCTTGCAAAATCTAAGAATCCTAATGTTATTAGCAGTCTTGTGAAGCGTAGGGGTAGGAAGCCAAAAGTTGCAAAAGTCAGTGCTGCTATGGATGGCAATGTTAAGAGAAGTGATGTGACTTCCGAGACACAGAAACATGTAAGTAAGAGGAAGGGTAAACAGAGGACTGAGATGATGAAAAAACAATGTATCTCAGAAATATTGGTAATTAAAGATAGTGAAGATGCAGCAGGTGAGATTGTATGTATCCAAAATCATGAGTTTTTTCCTTTTTCCTTATGCTTTTGCTTATGATGATGCTGTTAACTTAGTTTTTCTTAGCTGTATATGTTATCTGTTGAAGGTGGAACATTGTTGGCAAGAGTATCATAAAGGCAAAACAACTACAGTTTTCGAAGAAAAACTCATGGAAGAACTTAAGGCTCCTTTCTGTGAGGAAGAGTACAAGAGGCTTTTACACATCATTACTGTTCGAAAGCCAGTCCAACGCCACAGAGACCTGCGTGGAGGTATCATAATCTATGATGAACCTCGTCTTGGAAAGTCTTATCTTGATTGTAATGTTGGTAAGTAAGATATGGCTCTTCTCTTTTACATGATGATATGAGAATTTTGTGGTTACATCTCTAAGTCCATATTTAAGATATACTTTAACTCATGAGTATTAGTATGATACTATGTTATCTTATAACTCTAATTTAACTGATGACTCTAATGACTCTGATACTATATTATCTTTATGACTTTAATTCATGACTCTCTTATATACTGTAAAATAGATTTGGAACTTATATACTGTAAACCGGTCATACTCTAATTCAATAGTTTTTGTGGTTTTATCTGTCGTAGTTTTATTAGTGCTCATTTTGTCACTTACGCATATTTAGATTTTCGAAGCAGAGCATGTTGAGAAAGTACTTTAGCAAACAGTGAATTAGTTGCTTTCTTGGGTAAGGAAAATCTGCAGGAAGCTGCATACATATTATGTTTTAGGAAAATGATATTTTAACACCATTTTTTTTTACACCATTTTGATACTGTATACGTGTCAAAATGTGGTTGGAATTAAAAAAACAAACTTTGGTTTTTCTCTTCCAAATATACCCCTCTCTCAACTTTTTTAATTTGAAATCGTCCAATAACATTTTGACACGTGTGCAGTGTCAAAATGGTGTTAAAATATTATTTTCCTATGTTTTATCCACTTTGAGAATGTCTTAATTATTTGCAACATTATATGTAAAGAAAATGATATTTTAACTTTATTTTTTTGACACCATTTTGATACTGCATACGTGTCAAAATGTGGTTGGACAATTTCAAATTAAAAAAAAAAAAACTGATTTTTCTCTTTCAAATATGTCCTTATCACAATTTTTTTTAATTTGAAATTGACTAACCACATCTTGACACGTGTGCAATGTCAAAATAGTGTCAAAAAATAGTGTTAAAATATCATTTTCTACGTGTAATTATTTTACCAAAATATCAGAATTCTTCTTACACACGGTTACGGGTGGATATCATATCATATGACAGAATGCAGACACAGATTTTGTACACTGTTATGTTAGGATTTTTACGTTGTTAATAAATTAGAAACCATCTCAAATATGAACTTCAAAGTAATTATTATAAAGTCAATAATTTTACTATATATATATATATATATATATAAATATATATAGCAAAGTAAAAAACATTTACATTTCCAGTGTATTCTAATTAATTTCTTAATGTTGTGTTGCAAGACTTACATGTGTGCTTGTTCTGCAGATCTTGCTAAGAGAATAAAAGCAGCTCATGGTGACCATCCCAGAGTTCTGAATCTCATGCGTGGATTTTTCTATTGGTTGAAAGTAAGTATCTTATGATATTTCAGCATCTAAATACACATTTTTTTTTTCATAGTATTTC
Source organism: Vigna radiata var. radiata (assembly GCF_000741045.1). Taxonomy (NCBI): domain Eukaryota; kingdom Viridiplantae; phylum Streptophyta; class Magnoliopsida; order Fabales; family Fabaceae; genus Vigna; species Vigna radiata. The sequence goes on along the minus strand of NW_014543621.1, from coordinate 277,452 downwards.
ATCTCTCCCCGTCAAATATTTCAATGTAGTTATAAAATATTGAGAATTTAAGTCGGAGTCAAAGTTCTGTATTGAATAAAAATATTGAGAATTCAAGTCTGGACATTAAATAGATATAAAATAGTTAAAAATATATAGAAAAGAACGAATTATAAACTTTTTATTCTAAAATAGTGTTAAATTTTTGTATGCAAATTGAATTTACTTATACTTACTAGTGAATCCCTTCAAATAATCTTCATTAATCTTGCATTAGTCCATAAAAGTGGAACCTCTTTATAAAATTATGTACTGTTTTGGTGTGTGGATTGTATCAGAAAATCAAAGTTAGCTAAAAATGTTACATCCCCTTAGTAGTTTAGGAAATTAGAGGCTCTATTTTAATGCCCTCTTTCTGATTATATATTTTTGTGGTGGCAGAATTTGTCACATGATGGGGCATTCATGCCATGGAAATATTCATCGTGGTTGGATGTACTGCCACAACAGTTGGAAGGATAATTTACCTTTTCATTTATTTGTTTACTATTTTTTTTTTTTGTTTGAGTGATGAAATTAATTCAAACTTCACATAAGAGAGAGGCCAAGAAGGAAGTTGCTTTGTGTTTTTGAATTTTATTTTGTCTTATTTACCTAATGATATAGCATTGATGTGGTTAATCCTTACATTTCTTATATGTATCTTTACTTTTTGAAAATAATCTCAAAAATTATGTGTTCTTAATGATTTTTTAAATCTGTTAAAATATTCAAAAAAAATTTAACGAATTTCAAAATTTATTAAAAAAATTTTTAATAAATTTTAAAATTTGTTAATTTTTTTAATGAATTTCAAAATTTATTAAAATTTTTAAAAAATTCTTAACAAATTTCGAAATCTATTGGATAATTATTTAAAAGTTTCAACGAATTATAAAATTAATTAAAGAAACTGATTTTCAAATCTGTCAAAACTTTACAAAATCTTTTAATGAATTTAAAAATTTAAAAATTTGTTAAAGAAAAAAAATTTCAATAAATTTTAAAATATACTGAAACACAAAATGTGACATCCCAATAATATATGTATATATAATTTAGACGTCATCCATTATAATACAGGAAAGCAGTTAGAGAATTTACTTAAAAGATTAGGATTACAGTCATCCCAAAATAGTGGAAAATTTAAATTTAAGGTGCTAGAAAGTATCTCAAAAATAAATTAAGTTGAAAGTGTTTCAAAAGAACATAAAAGAACTAATAAAGTCCTAGAGAGTCTAGGCAGTAACATCTTTATTTTCCTCCAAGACATACTTCAGGGAAACCTCTTCTTCCTCTCCTCACATCCAAGTGGATGATCATTGCAACAGGAAAGCACACATAACATGGCACAACACAACAAGCAAGCAAGGGTGAGCTAATTATATAAAAAGCATGCAATATAATAATGAGTCATACAATAATAAACTTCAACCAAGCAGGATAAGGCACACGACCTATGTGTGTTATATTCTAGACTTGACTCGTTCGGACTTTAGAATGAGAGACGAGTATTACGGGTCTTGCACTCGTGGTGACTTATAAAACTTGGGTTCCCTACCCTGCCACACTCACAAGGTTAGCTTGTTCCGTGCTTTGAGACATATTGGGAGCCCTCAAGACTAAGACCTCCTGCTACTCCTCACCACATGGTTCAATCTCTCTAGGTCAGCTTGATTGACCATTGGAGTTTCAGGATAACCCTAAGACTGAGCTTCTACTTTCATTCTAAAACACTAAGAATCTCACCAAGAGATTCTACATAGATAGAACTTGGTTTACCACTTGGATCGTATTTTCATCACTTTGTAATCATATATTTTTTGTCCCAACCAACATATATATAATCTCAACAATATACATTGCTTACCAATCACAAATTATAAAAATAACACCTTCACAATTGAATTTAAGTTAATCAATACTAAGAACCAAACAACTCCAACTAATCCGTAATAATTCATAAAATGCATCAATTTATACATAAGTAATATAATTATTAATTAACACTCATATTTTAATATAAAAAACAATTATCCTTACTTTATTATATATATATATATATATATATATATATATATATATATATATAATATTAATATAATATATACCTGTATCCTTGCAAATATATATATTAACATAATATATGTCATACGTATTTACTAAGTATATACAAAATTATATTATATTAATAGAATTTGTTAACATATGAAAGCCCCGCACCTTATTTATTTATTTATATATATATATATATATTACTATATTATATTAATATCACATATTATCTTATTTTTTTTCATTCCAACAACCTGTTTTTTCTTTTAATATCCACACTTATTGTAATTTCCTTTTTCTTTTAACTCCCTCTTCTCCTTTTATTTTATAAAACCTTATATATTCCTTCCACGTAATTTTTATGCAAAATTTCATTCCATGGATAAGCAACCCGTGCACACCCATCCTCCCATCCCTTTTCATCCTCATTGTTCAAAGACCCAACCACTCAAGCTTTCTTTATTTCTCTTCACAATAACCACAATCTATCACTTTCTGCTCATGAAAGGTCACATAATATTTCCCCAAAGCTACACTATAACCACATCTACTTTCAGATAATCCCACGGAAACTATCACACCTAATCTCTTGAGTTAACCTGATGCAACACTAAGGTTAGGCCATAAAAACTTCTTCTTCCCCTAAAATCAACAACTTAACATTTCTCTCACTACTCACTTGCATTTTTAATTACCCTCTTTCACTGGTGCACACAAACTTATAACCTCTTCCTAATACACTCCGTAAACATAGACATTTCACTACCTTCCTTTTATTTTTCTACCACAACACAACAACCCCTTTTTCTTCTTCTAGCAACTTCACCCTACAATTGTACCACCCAATCTCCCCACTTAATTTTTTTTCGTAACCTCTACATAGGAGAAAGGAAACCCATTTTTCTTTCTATATTCTCTAACCTAAGACCCTCCCTACTCTCTCTTTTTTTAATCCATTTTCACAGAACTTCCTACTCTTTACTGCATCTCCTCATCCACACAAAACACTAACCACTTCTATCATAAAATACATTTTCTCCCTTTAACCCCCAGGTTAGTACTTCCACTAAACACAACCCAAGTATATATTTTCTCACTAAAATTTGGTCTAACAGTCTCCACACGTATAGCTACTTCAAAGAGTGAATTATTTCAGTCAATCAATACACCCAACATAGCATACAACACATCACATTATAGTTCATCCAACTCAGTACCCAAACACATTCAATTTAAGTTACAGAAATCCAACTCAAGCATAAGGACATACTTACTTCAAAAATTTATCCATCGTACACGTCATACAAATAATAAACAGAAACATAATTAGCTTCCCTTATCTGACTTTCTCAAACAAGCTAATTGAAGACGTCCTAACAGGAACCCACTCATTTTCTTTTATCAAACTCGCGAGTTTACGTAAACTCGTGAGAGTTGAGTAAACTCGACTCGTAAACTCAACTCGTAAACTCGTAAGAGTTTACTTTAGATGAAAAATACTATATAAATAATATTTTAATTCAAATACGTCTACAAAATTATATAACTTTAAGTAAATAAAATTTATAGATATATAGTTCATAAAAATAAATATTGTAAAACATAAATACTTGGATTATTATCATTAATTTGATGCATTTCATTAAATATATAATAAAAAAAGACCAAACAACCTTATTTTTTTTAATTTTTTCCCTTTTCAAGCTTGTAGAATCGCTCCAAACTTGCGATTCTACGCGATCCTACCGATTTCACAATTAATTCTACCGAGTTTACGCAGAAAAGAGTTTACTTCCGAGTTAACTCGGAAGCCATGTCTGGAAACATAAACTCGTAAGAGTTTAAGAGTTAACTCGAGAGTTTGATAACCATGCCTTAGTCTGAACCTGGCTGCCTCCAACTAGGATCCAATAGCCCTTTTTATTTATTAAGGCTTTTACACAAAATATAAGATTATAAGATGTAAGATTTTTTTTAATTACAGAAAATGGTTTTGGAATTTTGAAATAATTTGGAAGTTTAAAAGGAAATGATTGGAAGTAAAAAAAGAAATGTGGAGATTTATTATTTTTGTCTAATGTTGGATTCTTAATAGAGTGATATTAAGATTATTCTGATGTATTGATAGGCTCTTCAAATATCTCACAAAAATCTTCTTAAACTTTTTTTTCTTATTTTGAAAATTTTAATTCCGGATTTATACTCGTGTCTCTGTATTTTATATTCTGAAATATGTTTTGTGAATTATATTTTTATATTTGAAAGGATTGTTCTTATGCAAATTAATGTAATTTTCAGCATTGCCTTTTGAGAAAAAAAAAATCAGCATTGCCTTTTCAAAAAAAAAACTACAAATGGAATGCATCAAGGAATTCCCTCATTCTGAAAAAGTTTCATATTATTCCAAATCATATTTTGAATTTGATAATTTAGAAACATGAACAAATAGATAAATAAATAAAAATAGCAAAAGAAAAATATTGAACTTTGTTTATAAAAAATAAAAACAGATGTGGCTGCTGGGATTCGAGCCCAGGTCTCCACGGCCACAACGTGGAATTCTTACCACTAAACTACAGCCACTTCTTTGTGCATAATTTAGTTATATAATATTAAAATAATAAACTCTCCCTTTTAGTTTAATTTTTATATCATAAAGCTGTTTTTACCTTTTGAGAACATAATGTTATTCGCTAGATCGAAAGCTGATTGATTTTTCACGGAAAAAAAAACATCTTTATTTAATATTTTCAACTTATGTAATCAAATAGAAAAATTAATTAAGAGAAAACTATATACTATTTATGTAAAATTTAATCTCTAGTATGTTTTTAACTTTAATAACCGCTTTAAAACTGATAACAAAAATTACTTACAATTTAATTATGTAACTGTCAAAATCATTTGAATTTAAAAGTAAATTTAAAAACTAAATTTGAGAGGAAAAAGAGAAAAATATGAGGTATTTATTCCCTTTTGTGATCCATTTCATCATCAATAACATATCTATTTCAATGCATTACTGCCAACCAAGACCCTCAACAAGGGTGATAATGCTATTAGTCGTGCAGTTGTTTAAAATAAGGTCAAAGTGATGCTTCTTTGTACGATAAAATTGATATTCGTACAAAGCCCAATTTAGCAAATTCGGAAAGAAAATTTGTCCTACACCTCCGAAGTTACTTATATACCCCCTTCTTATGTATTGGGCCACTAAAAAATAAGCTCCGATTATAATCTGCCACATATACACAAATGTTCAATCAGAAATTGCCATATGTCACTATTCTTTTTCAAATCTATCCAACCAAAATTTGTCACCTGTCATCATCCTACAACACCCATCTACGCCATTCATTGTTTGTCACGTGTGCATCTTCATCTCCATCTTCAAATTATGAGACCAAGATGAGATATAAAATATTGGTCGAAAAAACTCATTTATCTTAATATAAGAAGACTTGATCTTTTCATCAAGTGGGAATTGTGAATCAATTTATGCAAAATTCTCACATTGATCATTGAAATATTGTGATTCGCATTTTCGATATGTAAAACGAAATTCAAAACGAGAAGTATTGTATGAAAACAAGAGAAGTACTCAAGTCGAAGGGTATTGTGATGTAACTTGGGTAGATTGTCCAATTGATAATACCACAATATATTGTGTATTTTTTAGAGAGAACCTTGTATCTTGGAAAAGTAAGAAACAAATTTTTGTTGCTCGATCTAGTGCAACAACAAAATATGGATATATGACTTTAACTACATGTGAACTTGTGTGGATGAAACAACTCCTTCAATAGTTGAAATTTTGTGAAAATGATCAAATATAGTTGTATTGGGACAACCAGACAACCCTTCCTATTGCCTCCAATTCATTGTTTTATGAGAGAACATAACATATAGAAATTGATTTTCATTTTGTTAGAGAGAAACTACAGTCCAAGAATCTTATTACTGAGTTTTTCAGCTTTCATGAACAACATTCTGACTAAATCTATAAGGGGGTTTAGATTTCAATTTTTATGTTTGAAGCTTGGTACATGTGGTCTATATGCTTCAATTTGAGAGGAAGTATTGAAATGTAATCTTTTTATTTTGTTATTTGTTTATGTATGAGAACTCAATTTTAGGGTTAAGGTTCAAGGGAGTGCCTTGACCTATTATATTATGCCCCTTTGTACTTTATGTACAATAGTAAAATTGTAACAATGTAAGAAAATATACATTATTTTATTTCATTAGATTTCTCTAAGTAGTGGGAGAGAATGTTCACAAAATCCAAATTTCATGTTCAAAATTTTGTTATACATTTCGATCATTGATTTACTTGCATTTCAAAATAATAATTGATTTATTTCAAAATGCTAAGAATTGAACCATGTAAACTAATAACTATTTTTTTGTCTAATTGATCTACAAAGACATCTATAGATTTTATTCATTCTTAAGATTTTAATTTAAAACTAACTAATTTAATTATTTTGTTAAGTTAAAATTTACTAGGGCCTTACAACATTCAATTAATTTATCTAGTTTCTTACCGGTTATAAGTGTATATACATTAGAAACTACTAACATTTATGTTGTTCCAAGTGTCTACAAGTGTTCTATAACAACACACATGTTTCAAGCACATATATGTGAAGAATTTTTAATTTTACTTACGTCAAGGATAACATAATAGTGCAAATTGATAAAGTTTCAATTAAATATCATAGTTGACTTATCATAAAGCACTCTGAGGTATTTCTAATAATGAGAACCAAAACTTAAGAAGAATAAACAAAAATTATCTTTAATTAATAAAATCAAAGAGCAACTCGTGAATTACATGATACCTCATAATCCTTTATAAAATTGTTAAAAGAATCAATTTAAGAGACTTAACCTTCCATGTGGAAGAAAATTCAAAACATTATGAAAAAGGAAAGGTGATGGATGTAGCTTCAGGCTTCAATCAAGAAGACTCTCTAAGAACCAGAATTGCCAGTGGATGAAGGTTGGTGACGTGTAAGCATTTGGAACATAAGTGTTTGATGAAGGTGTGAATGAAAGAAATGGTGGTGTATGGAGTCTTTGTGCTCAGAAAGCATTCTTACTAAAGAAGGAAGCTAGAGGAGAGTAGCTGAATTCGAAATTTAGAAATTGACTCAAGAGCAAAAGAGGCTGAAATGATTTTAGAAACATATCATTAAGCTCAAAAGTGAAATTATACAATGGTTGGGCTCTCCTATTTATAGACGAGGAAAAACTTCTAATCTGAGCTAAATTCCCTCCAAAATTCAATTAAAGTTGAGTTGGAAAGTCGAGTTGTAAGGAGTCACAAGCTACATGTTGGGTCACATGAAAAATGTAGCAAAAAACGTGTTTTAGGGAGCTTCACTAGCATTGAGCGCCCCCTGGATGGCCTCTGAGCACGCTTAGGTAAAGAAAACAATTTACTAAAAATGGTTCGCCTACGTTGAGTGTCCCTTGATGAATCATTATTTTGTACTATTCATTTAGTTTTTCGTACCGAATTGTATTAGTGAATTGTGTTTAATTCTTCATTATTGTCTTATTTTCACTATTTGAGCTTAATTTGACTATTAATTCTTATTTTAATTAATTTGAATTATTCGGGTGTAATTATTCCAATTATTATTTGGAGAACAATTTTGAAATCATATTTTGGGACAAAAAGAGTGTGGCCACGTCATTTTTTTCATTATCCATGTCAACATTTCATTTGAATTTCGTTTTCAATAGCTTTGGGCCCATTTATGGAAAACTTTTTGTAGAAGCCCATATGAAGGGAAGAATGGTAATTAGGGTTTATAAAACCCCAAATTAGATTTTAGAAGCTCTCTCTCCCTCATTCACGTTTTTCCTTAGGTTTTGGAGCATTGGGCATTTTCTTCTTTCTCCCCTTTTGGGGGTTTTAGTTTTGTTCTCTTTTCCTTTGAATTGATGAATGATTCTCGTTTTTAATTTCAATTGCATTTATGTTTCCGTTTCTTGCTTCATTTTTTATTTCAGTTTCATTTCCCTATTTTATTTCCATTTCGTTTTGGTCTTGCAAGTTCGTTGTCCAATTTCAATTTCGTTTTCCAATTTGAATAGCGTTTTATGTTTGTTGTTTTGAGTTTCGTTTTGATGTTCGTTTTGTGCTTTAACTTGCGTTTTCCATTGTGCTTCGTTTACATTTCGTTTTCTTTTGTTCCAGAATGAATTCACTTCCATTTTGCTACTGTAATTACGTTTTAATGGTGGCTTAAGTGTGCTTGGTTGGTCATTAGTGAAATTGCATCATTTCCTTGAGATTTCTGGACCGTAATTGTGATTTTACTGCTTTGGTTTGGCTTAATGTTCAATCCGTTTTGCGCTTACGATTGGGTATTCGCTTAGTTGCCTAATTGGTGTTTAATCTTCACTTAGTTGATTGGATTGTACGGTGCAGAATTGATTGAATTTGTGCATCGCGTTTTCTTTATTCGATTTTATGAAAACATGGTTAGTTTTTACTTAGTTGGTTAGCTTGTGTTGGATTATGGGTTAAAGTAATGTGTTGTTGATTGGAAGCATGTAACTGAGCTAGTGATCAACCATTTTAAATTTGTGTTTGCATTCGTGTTTAATTTGGTTCATTTCCATTCACAAAACTCTCCAAAAATCAGCCCACCACCATGTGTTTTATCTAATTCTTGAACCATATTTGGTCCTTGAGAGACGACCTAGGAGTCACTGCCTAATATTATACTACACTTAATTGAACATTAAATTTGATTCGGGTATGGCCTCAATCACCCCCTAGTTGGCACTGATCTATGCTGCTAACTTGAAAAATGCTTCAAAGTTGCTCCAATGCTTTGATTGACTGGTCAATGGTTCCTAACTTTATTGCATCCTATAAAAACAAGAATAAATAACTAGTTAAAAGAGAAGAATGATTAGTAATTGATTTGCCATAAAAGTAAAGTATTTTGTAATCCTTCTTTTTCTTGAATCCTCTTGGACATGAATCTAGTTAGAGGTCCAATATGAGTTTTAGATGGTCCTCGAACCTCCCTCTTAAAAAGGATTTGTCCTCAGATCTACTTCATCATGTTTGATGGAAGCCACTCCAAGCTTGATTCACAAAGGTAGTAGCTCTAAACCAGAGTTCTCTTTGACATGACTCTTGTAAGAGGTTAATATGAGTCTTTGATGGTCCTCCATCACTACTGATCCACGTAAACCTCTCCTTTGCTAGCTAAACCATACTCTTTTGACACGTTTTAATTCTCTACTACCAAATCATGAATCAATTAACACTGTTAGTCTCTATTTAACATAGATGACTTGATTAACACAAATTTTTCTATGTTTAGATATAATTAACACTTTTAAACCACTTGTAGATGAAGTTACAAGTTTTTTAAAAAGGAAAACGAATTTAACATACTTCAACCAAATTGAGAACATATCAAGAAATTAAACCTAAATTAAATTTACTTGAGTTTAGCATGAAGGTAAGAGCGAAAGCGATTGGTTCACGAAAACGAGAGTTGAAGTTTGGAACGGAAGAAAGGGAGCCATAAACGAAAATTAAGGGTATATGTCCGTAACGTTTTTTAAAGCCTAGCCTAAACGCTAGGGTGCGTGGTGAGTCACAGCGGTTGGACCGAATCGGTAATAGTCAACTGGACTAGTTTTGAATTTCACCTCGTTGGCACCCAATGGGAGGGGTGGACTTTTGGGACACTACCCCACACGTGATAACTGACCACCCAGTCTCTTCTCTTTCTGTCTTCTTCTTCCCTTTTGGATTTCCTTTATTAGTTTACTCACACACCTTGTGCTACATTTTTTTTTTCTTTCTCTTTAATTTTTTTTCTTCGTTACTATTCATTACTGCTACCAACTAATGCAATGACCAAAAATCAATGAGCCTTGCGATCTTAGGGGAACAACTACATGGCAGGGGCTTCGAATTCCAAGATCGAATTCTTGGTGTGGTTGTCGCAAGTCATGGGAGGACTCTGTTCGCGCTCCGCCGCCGACGACCGAGTTTTTGTCAACGCCGATTCTGCTGCTCAGAGTAAACCTGCCGTTGATGACGCCGCAGTTTTCTCAGTCGCGCCTCAGAGGATGGAGAGGAATCTTCCTGAACCTTCTAGAACTAACGGCGGAGCTTCTTCAGCTGTCGATGAAGAGTTCTACGATGGAATCCCGCGCTTCCCTAAGGACTCCTTGACTCAGAAGCCTAGGTCAAAGGTTAAACAAAACAAACCGTTTCTCTGTTGTGAATAAATATGTGCTGAACTGGAGTGATGTATAGCGTGTTTGAGTCATTGTTGACGGTTTAGTGGCATGTAGGGCTGGTAGTTCACAAACGCAAGCAAAAGAAGTTAATGAGGTTAATGAGGACGCGATTGGAGTTAGAGAATACTAGTGACTATTTTGGTGACTTGTATAATTCGGAAGTAAGGTTTGTGGTTGGGATTAGGGTTTGTTTTTTTGTTAGTAATTATGAGTTCTAGGATTGTATTGTTTATCTTGTTTGTGGTTGTATTTAAGTACTTGAGGCTTAACAATATGTTTTATGTGCTGGAAAGGGAAATTATTCAAGGGCTTTTGATATCATTAGGCATTTTTTCTGATATAAGACAAGGTAGATGAGCTTTTAGGCAAGGGAACATGTATAAAATCATTAATTTGCTCCTGCTTAAATTGAATAATACTGGAGAAAAAAAAAAGAAACTATCTGCTGAGCTCTTTCTGTTTCAGGTCTCAGAGGTGAGTTCACGCTTGGGCAAAGCTGGTACTACTGGAATTGCTATTGGAATTGAGAAAGCAGTAGAGGTTTTGGATACTCTTGGGAGCAGCATGACAAATTTAAATGCTAGCAGTGGGTTTGTTTCCGGAGCTGCAATTAAGGGGAATGAAATTTCTATCTTGGCTTTTGAGGTTGCAAACACAATCGTCAAAGGTTTTAATCTTCTGGAATCTCTTTCCCCTAAAAGTATCAGGCATTTAAAAGAAGAGGTGCTTCTTTCACATCCCGTGCAAGATTTAGTGTCAAAGGATATGGATGAACTTCTTGGGATTGTTGCAGCAGACAAGAGGTAAATATGGATTTTACTTTATTTTTCATTACCATGACTGTAAAATTAAAATATCAACTGTATATGATTTTGGGTTATGTTGTTAGGCAGGAGCTGAAGGTTTTCTCTGATGAGGTGATTCGGTTTGGAAATCGTTCGAAGAATCCTCAATGGCACAACTTAGATCGTTACTTTGAGAAGTAATATAAATTGTACTCACTCAATTCTATTAGCCTTTCATTCATTTTCAAATAAATATTTTACCTTTCTTGTTTTTATTCTAAGCTGTGATTTCATCCTAAATTTTAGGGTTAGCGGAGAATTGAATGCTCAAAGACCCTCAAGAGACGAGGCTGAATCAATAATGAAACACTTGATGACTTTGGTTCAGTTTACAGCCGTGAGTGTATTCTTTGTGCCGCTAAAGAAGATGCTTAATGTTTCTCGAGGACTTATAGTAACCCCTGAAGCTGAAAAGATTAGAAAATAAATAAAAAAATTCTTGCTAAAAATATTCATAATTTAAGAACAACTAACTCAAGGGTTAATCAAGTTTATAAGTGATTACTCATTAAACCACTCTTTCAATGTCGTAAAGCAGTTTAATGAGTGATTGTTCCTAAATAGTAAATACTTTATCCTATAATTCTGTTTTGCAATTTCCTGGAAATGTATTATGGGGGATTTTTTTTAAGGATTGTGAACTACTATATCTTCTATGTATTACATTTGTTCAGAGATTTCTTTCTTTCCATCCCTTACTCTGTTTCTTACCCAATACCTTTAATCATGATTTTTACTCAAAGATATAGAGGAGAATTTGAGTTCATCTGCAATAGCTCTGTAGTACTAGTAACCTGCAGGTACATTTAAAAATTCATTCCGATTCTTATTTCTATTATCACAAATGTAAAGTAGGCATTATCTGCCATAATTAGAAAAGAGACAAAAGAGTAATATTCTTTATTGTATAAATTGTATAGAACACAAAATAGGAGAACACTCTCTCCTCCAAGGGTTTTCCCTTCACAAAGAGCTAAAGCTCAATCTACAGAATTATCCATAAAGTCCCCCCATTCCAGGACCCTCTAACTATATAAAAGGAAACCAACATCACTCACCTTAACAACCTAACTAATACTATTACACACCGCCGCAGAACAACCTTGTCCTCAAGGTTGGTACAGTGAAGCTTGATCCCATGACAGTGGGATATTGTCTTATATTCGGAAGGGATCCCACTGGCTGCTGCCTGCAATTTCAGATCTAGAGGCTTGGGTGGTGGTTGATATGAGTGTAGTTTTTGTATACCATATTCTGAACCTAGTAATTTGGAATCCCTAAATTCCAAAGTCATTGATGTTCCAATCATGATCACATCTAAGTTCAGCCATGAATTCTTATTCACATTAAGTAAACCTGATTTTGGGAAAAATTGTTGCTTGGCTGCATCTCCATCTTCAACTCTCTTTATGGTTGCATCTCCTTCCTCCTCCATCATACTATATTTTTCTGTACAAAATCTCCCTTCTGTTTTGGTTTTTTCTTCCCTACAGGGAGTTTGATTCTTCATTGCTGGCCTTTCTCCCACAATTAGAGCACTTTGTGAATCTCTAATCAAGTTCTTTAGATCCTGATGTGGCAACCAATTGTGAATGTTAGATTGCAGCCCTGCAAAGAAAAATCCCTGCAATTGATCTTCTGGTGTTTTATTTGCTTGTGACATCAATATCTTGAATTCTTGGATGAATTTTTCCCCACTCCTAGTCCATTTTACTGCTGTCAAACTCTCAAGTAAAACTCTCCGTGCATTTTCCCCTACCTCCTCAAGAATGCCAATATCTTTATGCATATAAAGAATATCCATGTCCCATAAACTATCATGTTGCGTATTATTACTAAGGCACATCAGTAGCATAATAAAATTCACCCCTATTGTTTTTTCCCATTTTAAATTCTTGAATGTAATCTTCCACCCTTTCTTTTTTAATTGTTGCCCATTTTCCAACAATGGCACTCTGTTTTCTACCCCCACACTTTTCAAAAGTGGTGTTGCATTCTCTGCCCCTACAACTCCTACAGTGACCTTTAGGAAGATCTTACCAAGAAAGGTTCTTGGATTTTTTTTGCCAGGTCTTGAATCCTTGGACTGCATTTTCTTCCATGTTATTGACTGTTGGGTGTACCTTTGTTGATCCTTTGATGTTCTGAACTTCAAAAACATCTGCTGCCCTTGTTGTTTGACCCTGGGTGCCATTCCCTTTGAACGTGGACAACTCCACTCTTTCAACCCATGGGAAAAGTGGTTCATTTGCTTTACTGCTCTGTGGATATCTTTCTTCCTTCTTCTCTTCATCATTAGCCAAGTACTCTCCTTCTTTAGAGAATTTCTTGCCTTTCTTGTTGTTTTGCAGACTGTCTTTCACAGCATCCCTACCTGTTTTTCCCTCTTTCTTTCCTTTCATGATAGATTTCTCACTTCTTTCTAAACTCCTGTCCTGGTTGCTAGTTCTTCTTCCAAGAATTCTGGTGATTTCTTTAAGTTCTTGGTGCATCTCCCTAGTCTTCGCCTCCAGTTCCTCTACAACGGTCTCTAGCGAATTCATTCTCCTCTATAAGGTAGTGGCTCTTCCTTCCATCACGCTCCTCTCCCAGGGGATCTGGCAGGTCGGACCAATTTTGTTAGGAAACCAGAATTGAAAAGAGACAAAAGAGTAATATTCTTTATTGTATAGACTGTATAGAACACAAAATAGGAGAGCACTCTTTCCTCCAAGGGTTTCCCCTTCACAAAGAGCTAAAGCTCAATCTACAAAATTATCCAAAAAGTCCCCTCCCATTCCAGGACCCTCTAACTATATAAAGGAAACCAACCTTACTCACCCTAACAACCTAACTAACACTATTTCTTAATCTGTCTCCTTCTATCATATCCACATTATATCCTAACATGTATGTTTTTTTTGAATGTATTTTTTTTTTAAAGACATTATCTTCCTGAAGTATGCATCTTATTTATTGCACCTTTTTTTTGCATTTGCTCATTTTCTCCCATTTTGCAGTTACTTTATCTCCAAGATTTGCTATCATCTTGCCATTGCTGAAATTTCTGCTCCATGCATTTGCTTTTTATTCCTTGTAGTCATTCATTCATATGTGTTTTTAAGAAATTGGAAAAAATCAATTTTCTGTGGCTGCAGGAATTGTACCATGAATTACATGCTTTGGATAGGTTTGAGCAAGATATTCAGCGCAAGTGTGAGGATGATGATGAAAGAGGTAACTATGGCATGTTACCCTTGAGCTATGAGTACTATGCATTGTTTTTTATAATTGGCAATTTTTAACCTTAATGCATTGTTTGTTAGGGGTCATTTACTATTTGTGGGGATTGATTTGTGAGGGATAGTGTGTATTTAGGTGATTTGTGGGGAAAATTTTGAAAGAAAAATGCAGTGTGAGATGAGGAGAAAATGATGGATTTGTGTAGATTGTTTGTTGAATTACTAATTTACCCCTATGTCCATTATTTTTCAAAATAATTCTATTTATTTGGTTTTTCTTTAACATTTTTGTAATTATTATTGGAATTTAATAAATAATATTTTTTAAGAAATAATTTATTTTCATTTTCTCAACTAATATTTATTTAACATAAAATGTTTGTATTTTAAAAATATACCTACGGCATTTTTGACATTACATCAAAAAATAACCTACCAATCAAATCAATCATATATATCAAGAAATTGTCTACTCAATTCTACTGTCTTTCTATTAAACCGCACCACCTCACTTTTCATTTAATATCTAAATCTATTGAAGAGTTTTAGTTTAACACTGGGATGATTTTGGTATGATTATTATGTTTTCTTCACATTCAGATGGTGATAAATATGTGGAACCTTAGGACTAGAGGTTAACAATGATCATGTAGTTGGTTTTGATATGTTTAAATAGATATACGCTAGAATCAACAACACTTTGATCAATGACTTCGAAATGAATGTAGGTTGAATACTAGCTATTTATGTTCTGCTTTAGCTGTATAGATTATTTTTCTATGGTTTTGCTATTCTGTTATGAATGTCTTCACCTGCCATTTCGTCTCATTGAAAATCATCCTGTTAAATTTTAGCAGTTTCAATACCTTTACATTTTTTTCCCCACAATCATCCCTTCATATTGTTGTTGACGATGTAATTCTGATTCTGAAGTTTGAACTTTCAGTATATAGAGCTGTATTTGTTTATGTAATCTCTTGTAGATATACTTCTGATCTTTAGTACATCTCTATCGTATAGGTGATGGCATTGCATTCTTGAGGGCGGAAATTAAAAATCAAAAGAAGCAAGTTAGACAATTAAAGAAAAAATCACTCTGGGCTAGAAGTCTGGAGGAGGTAACATCAGATTGCTTCTCTTCACAATATGTTTTCTTGTCCCTTGGTATCCTCGTCTTCGTTTGTTTTATCCTCATTTAGATTGTCATTGTATCGGATCCACGTGTAATACCAAATATAACACTTGAACTATGTAAAGAAATAAAGGATCTCCACTAATAGTGTAGAGATATAATTTTTATTATAGACGTGGTTTTATCTTGTGCATATCACAAATGCAGAACTGATGAAGGTTGAATATAATCCATAATCTAATGGATTGCAGGTTATGGAGAAGCTTGTAGATATTGTCCATTTTTTGCTATTGGAGATAAGTAATGTCTTTCGCAATATAGGTTTGTACCCACTAAATTCCATTAGATTATGTTTGTTTCATTTGATTTGTAATTTCTTCTGAGCCACTTAATGTATAAGTATTAAATATCAGTCTGTCTTCTTATCAAGTTGCTGTTGAAATCAGTCATACTTGTAATGTTGTTTATCGATGGGCACCTGCAGATAGCCACAAACCATTAGCTGGACACACAAGCAATCACCAAAGACTGGGCCCTGCAGGCCTTGCTTTGCATTATGCTAATATAGTGCTTCAAATTGATACTATTGTGAGTTAAACTTCATTGTATTTACTTCATCATTCCATGTCTGTTTATTTTATTCCTTAACTCGGAGCAGGTCAAAATTGAGTTCTGGAGTTTCTCCTTTTGTTACGTATTGAATTTCACTTGACTCTTAAAACATTTATATTTCTGTGTGTATTAATGCACACAGTAATCTCCCTTTGGCTAAGAATGACTTACCCTATATGTAGTATATTTACTATGATTTCTACTGATCTTCTCTGCAACGTCCTTCTATTAACTTAAGATTTATGTAATTGGATGCTTGTATCAGAATGCAACGTTTTGTCATTAATACTATGATTTCTTCTGATCTTCTACTGATATATAAAGACTTAGTGAAAATATTTGCTAACTAATTATTTGAATTGACGAACTCAGCCTTGATGTCTTTATACAATCTTCTCTTGAATGAAATGATAATCAGTCTTAATGTTTTTGGTCCTTTCATGAAAGACATGATTAAAACTGATATGAAAAGCAACTTGATTGCCACATATAAGTGTCATTTGAGTGATATCTCCCAATTTTAACTCTTGAAGCAATTGCTTAAGCCACACAAGTTCATAAGTGGCTGATGCCATATTTGTATATTCTATTTCTACACTAGGTCTTCCCACAACACTTTGTTTCTTGCTTTTCTAAGAGATCAAGTTACCACTAGGGAGACACAATACTCAGAAGTAGATCTTCTATCAGAAGGGGATTGTGCCAAATCAACATCAGAAGGGGAATGTGCCAAACTCAATTGTTAGAGCTAGAGGAGACAAAATAGTTGGCACTTGAAGTGAGTCACTTAGTGGTTGTTGCAAATGATGTCTTGGACTAAAACCTTGAAGTGGTGGTGGACGAGAATCTGACAGTGGACTAGGCACAACTAGAGGATCACAAACAATAGGAATATTAACTATTGTAGAAGGAGACACATTAGAAGAAGGACCCTTAAAGTAAAAAGAAGATTCATTGAAGGTGAGATTGGCGGAAATAAAATAATGGTTAAGAGAAGGAAAGAAACACTTATATCCTTTTTGTGATTGAGGAAATCCTAAAAAACACATTTGTGTGATCTAGGTGATAACTTAGCAAGACCATGACTAAAATTATGAACAAAATATATAGATCTAAAAACTTTAATAGGTAATGGATGTAAAAGTGCAAGAGGGAATAAAATAGAATTAAGAATTTTGTTATTTAAAATCCAATAGTTGTTTCAACAAGATGTATAAGCACATGAAGTTTGATGAAGAATGCCATGAGAAGTCATAAAATGTATAAAAGAATGGGAAATGTATTCATCTCACATTAGTTCGAACATAATTCCTAAACTAAGTTTTAATTTCATTATAAAAGGATTAAAATATAGAAAATAACTTGAAACGATTTTTCTTTAAAAACAGCCAAGTGCATCTAGAATAATCATCAATGGAAGTAATAAGAGGTATTCAGACTTATGCAAAACAACCTTGAAAACTGTAGATCTTTATTCCAGACAATACACTAGGTTTCCTCCATGTGGAGAAACTGAAATACATACAACTTCTAGTTATTCGAGAGGACCAGACTCTCCATTTCCCTATATTTACAGAACTTCCAAAACAAAGATGAAAAACTGCTAAACACTTGCCCATGCAGACTTTATAAAAGTTTGAGACAACAAAACTATCCCTCAGATATTTATAACTGTCTGTTAGTTTTTGTTCCTTCTAGTATAAACCTTCCCCTTGAACTTATCAATACCCCCTCCATGAAGTTCAACCTTGTCCTCAAGGTGAAAAGCAGAGAACTCCTTATTAATTGCATTGGCATCTTCCTAGTTGTTTTCAATGGATGGAAGATTCTACACCATTGAATTAAAACCTCCAAATCACCGGTGGAAGAGGTGCGAACATCCAACAATTGTTTTGGATGGACTTCTAACATGAGATCTTCAGTCAAGGTGGATGGAAGAGGTTGTACTAGTGTTGTAGGTTGCACCGCTCTCTTGAAAGGGAATACATGAAAGAAAGGATGAATACGATTGTGAGCAAGGAAAGCTAGTCTATAGGCAAAAGACCTTATGCATTCTTGTGTAGCATAAGGACTATATTATCTGGGCCGAAGTTTCTCATTTGGGCGTCAAGCCAAGGATTGCCAACGATAGGGTTGTACTTCGAGGTAGACGCATTCACCAACTTGAAATTCCATGACGATGTTTAGTTACTTGTTGTTGGTTCTGTTCTTAGGCTTTACACGAATTGGCCTTTAAATCCTACAATATGTCACTCACCCCTTTCTTGTTGTAACTGATTCACACTATGTATGTTGGAGGGAATAGTAGAACCCTTTAACATCATAGGAGGGTCACGACCATATGGAGCTCTAAAAGGGGACATGTATGTAGAAGCACCATAATTAGTAATGAACCAAAATTCTGCCCAGGGTAACCATTGTGGCCATTTCCTTGGGTGTGAGCTTGTCATGCAACGTAAATAGGTTACTAGAAAGTGATTCAAACCAACAACTACTGAGAAAAATGTTGTCACGGTCTAACACAATAGTAGAGGGAAACCTATGAAGCTTCACAATGTGTTAGGATAAGGGAGAGAGGACTTAGTGGGTAATGGGTTTAGAATAGAAGGTGGAAGAAATAGTATAAATAAGACCCGGTTATGGGTAAGGGGGTATCGTGTATTATGTAAAGTCAGGTTTATTGCTTGTAGAGAGGGGTTATGCCCTCAACCCAGGGAGGTTATGCTCCCATGACCTTGTACANATCCATTCTTTTCTGAATAATACAGTTCTTTCATCATCTTCTATACTGTTCATACTGTTGTGAGAGTGAGAACGATTAGGTTCAATAATTAGGAACCTATCAATTGGTCCGACCTGCCGGATCCAATTATAGGCGGAGCAAGACTTTGGAGAATAGAATCGAAGAGAGGATAAGCGTGATGGAAGAAAGAGACAATTCCTTGGACAGGAGGACCAGCGAAAGGAGCATGGCAGAATGGAAAAGAAATATGCAAGAAATACGACAAGAAACGGCCGCGATGCGTCAAGACTTACAAAAAATTATGCAGATGTGGGATGGACGGAACAGGAACCAGGATGGACACTCAAATGGGAGCCATGCATCCGTCAATGAGGACAGGAGGGACATGCAAGAAGAAACCAATGGCGAAAGAAAAGTTGAACATCAAGAGGGGCAATACAGTGGGAGGAAGCAAGGGGAATTACCTGTCTTCGATGGACTCGACCCATTGAATTGGATCAATCAAGCTCAGAAGCTTTTCGAACTACAGGGGGTGTTGGAGGAAGAAAAGGTGCGTCGGGCATCCATGAGCATGGAGGGAAGCGCTGGGTATTGGTTCCAGGCCTGGAAGGCTAAAGCCAAGAATCGTTCTTGGTTAGGCTTGAAAGCTGGGTTGATCAATCATTTCGGAGGGGGATTTCGAGGAACAGTGTATGAGCAGCTGGCAACGTTGAGGCAAGATGGAGCAGTGGAGGAATTTGTTAGACGTTTCAAAATCTTACTCGGGCAGACCTAGGGCCTGTCGGAGGAGTTGGTATTGGGTTTTTTTCTTGCTGGGCTACGGGAAGATATTAAGGGACAAGTTCGAATTCAAGATCCTCAAGAATGGATGATTGCAATGAGGATCGCAAGAGATGTAGAAGACGCAACGACCAGAGCGAGAGGGGAAAGTTGGAACGGGTTCAACACTAACCCGTCAGGGTCGCGCGAGACGGGAACTGTGGTACAAGGCGAGACCGAACGACCGTCCATGCACCGATCAGGCGAAACAAAGGTTAATGGGCCCATGAGAAGACTCGGAGTGGTGACGGCGAGTAGCACGAGGGGGAGTACGACAGGAGGGATTGACAATAGGGGAAGGACGGTGCGAAACTTACCGTACCTCGAATTCCTTAAAATGAAGGAAGAGGGACGATGTGTCCGTTGTGGTGGACCGTCCGCACCTGGACATCACTGTTCGGAGAAGAGTTTACGAGTCTTGCGTTTGGCGGAAGATGAGGGAGACGACGTAGACGAAGGAATAAACTAGGATCCGAAACATATGGAACTATCTGCGTGTTCCACAGAGGGGTTGACTCAACCCAGAACTATGAAGCTAACGGGAATGATACGCGATCGGAAGGTGTTGGTACATAGTAATAGCGGGGCCAAACACAACTTTAGCTACCGGAAAGTGGCGGAAGAGCTGAAGTTACCCATAGATGACATACCTCCTTATCAGGCGAGTTTGGGAGATGGGTAGAGAAAGGAGACGCGTAGGTGCTGTGAGAAAGTGGCCATGGCTTTAAGCGGGGTGGATGTCATTGTGAGCGTAGAGTGGGTAGGTAAGTTGGGAGAAGTGATGATAAATTGGAAAGAAATGTTCATGAGGGGTATAACCCGGCGGGTAAAAGGGTGAGAGTAAAGTGGACATTGGATTGGGAATTGGGTCAAGTGGAGAATGAGGTGGATGGAAGAGGCAAAGTGATTTGACTGCTGTGCAGAAGCAAAGTTGAGTGCGGGTCTGCACCAGCACTACAAGGTGTTTCAGGAGAAAAAAGGGTTGCCTCCACCTCGGGATAAGGAGCACTGCATCACTCATAAAGTTGCTGTTTCTGGGAAAGAAAAAGAAAGAGATAACAGTGCAGAAGACAAAACCTGTGATGGAAATATTGGTCTCAACAACCATCAAGGGAACGGAAGACGAATTTTCTCTAGGACTGTCCAAGGTAGTACTCATTGCATCAGCAAGCAAGCCACCAGATACAACAGATCGCCTAAGAATGTCACATTGCGTTACAAAACAATTCCGGCTGACCAATTCAGGCGGTCCGAGACAGAACGATACCGAACGGGGTTGACCATCAGTTTACGAAACCGAACGATATTGGATGCGATAGGAAGGAAAGAGGAAGAATGGGAGATGGGGGAGGAGGAGTTGCCACCCCCTAAGCCGCCATACCTGAAGTAACAGAGGGTTCTCTCCCTATGAAAAGACCACATCACAATGCAATAGGTTCAAGTCTCATTGTTCCAACCTTGAGGACAAGGTTGTTCTGCAGCGGGGTGTAATGTTAGGATAAGGGAGAGAGGACTTAGTGGGTAATGGGTTTAGAATAGAAGGTGGAAGAAATAGTATAAATAAGACCCGATTATGGGTTAGGGGGTATCGTGTATTCTGTAAAGTCAGGTTTATTGCATGTAGAGAGGGGTTATGCCCTCAACCCAGGGAGGTTATGCTCCCATGACCTTGTACAAATCCATTCTTTTCTGAATAATACAGTTCTTTCATCATCTTCTATACTGTTCATACTGTTGTGAGAGTGAGAACGATTAGGTTCAATAATTAGGAA
>NW_014543621.1:249934-251181 GCF_000741045.1 Vigna radiata var. radiata | reverse complement strand
TGTGTTAAATACACACATAGGGTTCTCTATTTATAATAGAAGAAATATGGGCTAAGCCCAAATACAAATGAATATGTAAGAATAAAATAAAATAAGAACAATGTTTCCCTAATAAACATATAGGGACTATATTTCCCTAATTAACATAAACACAATATAAACTAAATATAATATCTCTAACACTCCCCCTCAAGCTGGAGCATACAGATTGTATGGACCAAGCTTGGAATAAATAAACTCAATTTGAAATATATGATCTGTCTTCAAGAGTGTGAGGCAAACAGATGCGCAATCACATGTCGCCAAACAACTAACTGCGAAACTTCAAATAGCACCATGAAACTTCAAGTGGGATGACTTTGACAAAGGAGAACAACAACAAACTCCAGGGACTGGATTGCCATCAAGTAAGGATGAGGCTTGCATCAAAACTACAGGGACTGCCATCATTGACTGATGGGGCTTATAGTGGCTAAAAGCGACAAAACTACAAGGACTGCCATCACTTACTGATGGGGCCTATATATAGGGACTGCCATCACTGATCGATGGGGCCTGTATACAGGGACTGCCATGATAAAACTGCAAGGACTGCCATCATTGACTAGTGGAGTCTGAAAGCCTCAAACCTGGCTGGAAACATACTCCCCCTCACGACGAACGGCGGAAATGATGGCCGAAGACGGTGGCTGGAGACGGTGGTCGGAGACGGTGGTCGGAGACGGCGCTGGCGGCGGCGGCCTTAGACGGCGGACGGTCGGTGACGGGCGACTGGTGACAGTGGCCGGAGACGGTGGTCGGAGACGGCGCTGGCGGCGGCGGCCTTAGACGGCGGACGGTCGGTGACGGGCGACTGGTGACAGTGGCCGGAGACGGTGGACAAGCTGCAAGTGGCGGTTGGTGGCGAGCGGTAACGGGCAGTGGCGGACAACAACACCCGACAGATGCGAGACAGAAACCAGAGATTGCCCATTGAAGTATAAAGGCACATGTTGAAAAAGAAACCTTTACGGGGGGCCGTCGGTGGCGGCGACCATCGTCGGCAACAAAGACAAAGTAGAAAAGGATCAGAAAACCTGCTCTGATGCCATGTTAAATATAGTGAAAATTATATATTGGAATTAATCCCTTGTGTTAAATACACACATAGGATTCTCTATTTATAATAGAAGAAATATGGGCTANGCCCAAATACAAATGAATATGTAAGAATAAAATAAAATAAAATAAGAACAATGTTTCCCTAA
>NW_014543621.1:247524-249447 GCF_000741045.1 Vigna radiata var. radiata | reverse complement strand
CTTTTCTGAATAATACAGTTCTTTCATCATCTTCTATACTGTTCATACTGTTGTGAGAGTGAGAACGATTAGGTTCAATAATTAGGAACCTATCACAATGTCTCTGATGAATATGTTTGCCTTGGACTTTAAGTAGGCCACTAATGAAATCCATAGAAATGTCAAACTAGACCTGTGTAGGAATGGGCAAAGGCTATAATAAGCTTGTTGTAGCTAGAGTTTCTGTTTTATTTTTCTGACACACCTCACACTGTTGGACCCATTCCTTAATATCCCTCTTCATTCCCTTTCAGTAAAGGACCCTGGCGATGCGCTAAAGGTGCGAAAATACCGACTATGGCTTCTGGTAGGGGACTCATGCATTTCCTTAAAAATTGTAGGTAAGCTTGAAGACCCTCTTGGTAATACCAATTTCCCCCTGTTAAACAAACGACCCTTACAAAGCTCATAACTGGCATGAGATGTAGGGTTGACCAACAAATCTTGGATCAAGGAAACTTGAGATTCCACCTCCCAAGCGTCCCATTGTTGTGGTTGTAATTTCGAACTACCCATACAATAATTTCGTTGAGATAGAGTGTTAACCACTGGGTTGTCCTTGCTAGTCCTAAAACGGTTCTCAAAGTTGAAACCAATGAGTTTGGATGCCCATTTGAATTGTTCTTCAGTCAAAAGCCTATGATTCGTGAGGAATTTCAGACTTTTCTGGTCTATGAGAATGATAAAATGACTGTCCATGAGATAATGTTTCCATTTCCGAACGGCCTGCACTAAAGCTATGAGTTCATGCTCATAGACAAACTTGTGCCGTGTTCTGTCGGATAAAGCTTGGCTCTAAAAAGCCAATGACCTTCCCTCCTGTAATAAAACAAGCTCCCAGGCCTTTCTGGAGTGAAAGATTTTGTAAAATTTGGGATAGCCAAGACTGGTAATTGGGCAATGGCAGTCTTCAATGCTTCAAAAGCTGCATGAGCCTCTTATGTCCAATGAAATCCATCTTTGGATAATAAATGTGTCAATGGTTTGGAAATTTTCCCATACCTTTCAACAAAACGTCTATAGAAGGTTGTGTTCTCAATATCCTATGGCTGCATCAGATTCTAATGGTAGCCAGATTTAAAGTCTAGTTTGGAAAACATGGTAGCCTCGACCAATTCATCTAATAATTCCTCGATGACCAGAATGGGAAATTTATTAGGAATAGTTACCTTGTTTAAAGCCCGGTAGTCCACGTGCAATCCCCATCTTTCTTCTTAACCAATGAAATAAGGGCTTATGCTTGGATGGACATTTATTGAACCAAGCGCTCAATTTCATTCTTATGCTATTGGGAATACTTGTAGGGCCTCAAATTAGGAGTAGCTACTCCCAAATGTAAGTGGATGGAGTGATCAAGAGGTCTAGTAGGTGGTAACCCTACTAAATCTTGGGAAACCTCAACATGGTATGAAAGTATGCATACAATTTGAGGTGGGATAGGATCATCCCCAAGTTCCTTAGTTTCAACCCATTTGAGATCACAACATACCTCTTGGTGTTTAAAATCATGCCATAACGTCTTTAAAGTGGATTCAAATTTTGACAAGGTAGGGTTGCCCTTCAAAAAATGCTCCCTTGAGCCTTTTCCTATGTATGAAATAGTAAAAGAGATGAGGGGAAATCTCCCTTATGTGTCTTTGCATACACATAGGGTAATGTATTTATAATAATAAGAGTGTGGGCTAAGCCCAAATACAAATGAACATGTAAATGAAATAAACACAATAAATAAACACAATATCTAACACTCCCCCTCAAGCTGGAGCATATAAATCATATGTTCCAAGCTTGTTACAAAGATAGTCAATTCTAGGTCCTCGCAAGGACTTAGTGAATATGTCTGCCAACTGGTTGCTTGAGTTAACAAACTCAGTCTTGATATCT
>NW_014543621.1:116384-241284 GCF_000741045.1 Vigna radiata var. radiata | reverse complement strand
TTCTCTATTTATAATAGAAGAAATATGGGCTAAGCCCAAATACAAATGAATATGTAAGAATAAAATAAAATAAAATAAGAACAATGTTTCCCTAATAAACATATAGGGACTATATTCCCTAATTATCATAAACACAATATAAACTAAATATAATATCTCTAGCAAACACAAAGAATACATGTTGGATCCGCAACCTCTATACTTCCAAAATGAAACCTTGACCCTTCCCCTAGTAGCGCACCTTATGTCCATCCCTTACTTCTACCAAATAAAGAAGGGTTGGTCATTGTTCTAGACCACATCTGGTGATTAGCTCTTGAGAAATGAAATTGTGGATGTGGCACAATCAATCAATACCACCACCTTTTCGTTGCCAATTGTCCCCCACAACTTTCAGGACCGCTTGGTCGTTGGCCCAACCATAGTACATTGGAATAATTATAAATTGGGGGCATGGGTTGTGCCTCTTGTAAGGGTGGATTATCCAGTCCCTCTTACCCTTGCATCTCCTCCTCAGATATAAGCATTATGTGAAGCTGTTTATTCCAACAAATGTGGTTGGGCCCAAATTTTTCATCACATCTAAAACACAAGCCTTTCCTTAACTTTTCTTACAACTCTTCTTGAGAAAGCTTCTTATAGGGTGCCTCTCGCTACTTAGAGTTGTCAAAAGAATAGGGAATATGAAAGACAGAAGCACTACTTTCACCAACATTACGAACAAAATCTTGAAAGACCCTTGAACTTCCTCATCCTTAGAGTAAGTCCTAGTAGAGGGCATTGTGTTCAACCATCTGAGCCTTCACAATCAACTTAGCAAGATTCTTGGAGTCATAAAGTTTAACCTCCGCCTTTATCTCATTCTTCAGGCCATTAAAAAAAGGGCCTACCAAGTAATCTTGTGGCATACCTTTCATCAACCCTGGATATTATTCAAACTGCTCAATATAGTCCCCTACTTGTCTCGTTTGACGCAAGCCAATCAAAATTTCAAACGGGTTTTGCAGCATTGTGGGCTGAAATCGTCTAACCACTACGTCTTGCAGGATTCCCATGTGGGATGTGGATTGTAGGTTTCCCACCATTGAAACCAATTCAATGTTTCCCCTCCAATGCCACCATAATAGCCTGAATTCACTCCACACAAACCTCCTTACAACGAAAACACCTCTCCAATCGATTGGTGCACCCATATGCCTCGTCCCATGTAATGAAATTAGACTATCAAGTAACAACATACTAAAAACCTAAATTAGACCTAACATGATTAGGTCTCCAAATGTCAGAGTGAACTAATGCAAAAGGTGACAAGGCACGTTGTGAGACATTACTAGGAAAGGAAATACGATTATGTTCTTGATTAACATGACTCAACAAATTAGATAAACTGACCTAACTGAACATGAAGAAGAGATGGAAACTCCTTAACTGTGTTAACATGTGTAGAAGGGCAGAGATGATAAAGGTCATGAGACTCACATCTAGTGCCAATTATTTGTCACGAACTCTGGTCCTGTAAACAAACATATCTTTTGGTAAAAGAAGTAACACAGTCAAGAGAACAGGTTAGACGACTAATGGATAATAAGTGAAGGGGGACCCATGGACGTAAAGAACATTATCAATGGTTAAAGATGGAAAAAGATTAATAATACCAACACCATGAGATTATATCCTAGACCCATCAGCCATTATAATCGTAGGTAAATTATCTGAAGAGGGTAAAGAAGAAAACAAATATTTCTTACCAATAATGTGATGTGTTGCACTTAAGTCAAGAACCCAAAGTCCAAGAGAAGAAGGTTGAATTAGGCCAACAACAGATATACTTGTGTGTGCAACAAAAGTAGTGGAACTAGAGTTCTAACGATCCTCATGCCATTTTAGAAGTTCATTAGAAATAGAAAATTGGTCTGCCCTATTAGAGAGGAAACCCTAAAAATCCAAGGTAATAAGCATGGATCCAAGAAAGAGTATGATCGTTTCTAAATTTGATTCTTCTCATAGCATAAATAAAGAAAATCAGAAAAGAATGTGAAAATAAGAAAAAGATGAAGACGCTATAATCTAACATATTGATGAGTCAATAAAGATTTACCAGAAAGATCTCAATATTTGATAAGAACTAGTGTTCTATGACAATAACTAAGAGAATCCTCTCTCAATGAATTCATAATTCAAATATTAACTATCACAATCTTTAGGCTCTAGATATCATGTCTAATATAATAAAACTAGGCATAGAATTAATCTTTCTCGTGTAGAAAATACACATAGGATACTGGATTTATAATAATGAGAATGTGAGCTAAGCCTAACTACAAATGAATATGTAAAAATAACATAATTAACATAGGAACTATGTTTTCTTAATTAGCATAAAACCAATATATCTAACAATTTACATAGACTAGATAGATTGTTGATGATCTTTTAGAAGTTCTAAAGCTGGTATGTAGATGTTGTAGACCTTTGTGAAGGTGTTATGACTAGTGATTTTGGAAGACATGAAACTGTTGGTATAAACTGTATTTGTCATGCATACTGCTACCATAGGAAAGAAAAACTTGCATTTTCTTGGTTAATAAACTTTCCTCAGTTCCTTCTGCTGTGTTTTCAGAATAAAAAGTCATTTAAAGCCTTTTGTTTCTTGTTTCTTTAGATCTGAACACCTAACTCATAAAGTTGCTTATGCCTTAAATATCAAAGTTTTATCGGGCTTTTGGTTTTCAACCATTTCTTGGTTGTAGTTGAAGGTTGAAACTTCCCATATTGTCAAGGCGTCAAAGAACATAACTATTTTTTTTTGATGAATTGAGCTGTTATCAATTTCTAATAGCACATTCTAATCACTGCATACCACATCCTGATATAGATTGTAATGAAGCCAAGCTCATAATATAATTTGTGACAGAATATATGCACCAAAAAGAAAAACTAACTGTTTGATGCATTTATGATCTTTCATTCATCAAGTATAATCCCTTATATTAATTTCTTGACAATGCTGAAGCATGCCTGAACTGGAGTCTAGATGTGATCATCAAATTGAAATGCATTTGTCATGTCTTCACTTAGTTTTTGATGAATCTGTTTGGTACAGAGAGTATGCTCACAACTAACAGATTAGGGAGTTGGGCATCTTTTTATATTATTTCATGACTCTTATGCTTTGATCTATTTGTGCTTTTATGCTTGACTAGATGATAATAATTGGTATATGATTTCTTTTCTATGGAATAAGTTTAATCATAATGGGTTGGTTCCACTTGACCATATTGAGGTAAAAACACTGGATTGGGTTGGGTTGGTTTCAAATTGGATTAATTGGAAGTAATTGTCTTTCGTTTGGAAACTTCACACCTGAGCTGACCTAAGCATAGCAAAATATACAATATTTATTATGTAATTACCCTTGACCTTCAACCCTATTTGTTTATTGCTTTTCTATATTTACTTGGAACAGATATCTATATACTTTTTTATTTTTTGTTTTCCCCCTTTTGTGCTTTTTCCTTCCATTTTCTTTACAATAGCTAACCCTATAGTCCAAGTCTGTCACAACCTGGTTGTGTTCGGGTTCGGTTGAGCCACCCACCACAAGCAAACCATTTTCATTTGGTTTGGCATCAAGATTCTCTCCCAAACCTAACTCAACCCAACCCAACCTATGTTTGCTCTTAACTCCTTATTGGCGTTGTCCTTTCCTGGATTGATAAGGTGTACTTATATATATTTATTCACGGATGATCAAATTTTTGTCTAACGAAGTTAATACATTGATTAATATTGTGTTTGCTCTGGTGTTGCTGTTGGCACTTTCAGGTGGCTAGATCCTCTGTTCCTGCAAATACAAAGGATTCATTATATCAAAGCTTGCCTCCTAATTTAAAATTAGCTCTGCGCTCCAAATTACCATCTCTTCGCGTTGTAGAAGAGGTATGATTGCCTGTTGCTACTTTATATTTTTACCACTTTGTTAAAAGAATCATATAAAGAAATAAGTTGAAAGTTTAGAAGAAACAAAAAACGTTCAGATTGAAACATACTCTGCCTTCAAGCCCACAACATATGAACTATATCATTGTAAATCAATTACTCAGTTAATCTCCTATTTGACTTTCATTAGTCATCCGTCTTACCTTCATACTCAATCCTCATTTAATGCCCTTAATTTTGTTAGCCAATTCTTGCTTTAACAGTAAGATATGCCTTATGCTCTCCTAGACTGCTAATTCACTGATAGCATCTTGAATTTAGTTGTCACCCGTAAGCCGCACAGTCTCAGAAAAGGGCAACTTTTGTGGGGTGCAACTAGAAAGGCTTGGTGAAGCACTATATATAGGGTGGAGCCATTGAGAGGTGATTGAAATCCTATATCAATTTGAGATAAGTCTTGAGTAGTACTTGGAGGATACTGGACAAAATTCATCTTACAAATTGATTTTGTGAAATTGAGTTAAGTAATAATTTTACAATGTGTTAAATTACAAGAAATATAGATACATGGAGTTCAAACTAGGTGTTTCTAAGCAAACATGAGTGCTTTTCTTTTATATTGAGAAAACAAAATCAATACAATATATAGAGGAGATGAATAATAAATCTATGATGTGAGAATGAATAAAAATGGTTCTAATAATGTATATACAATCTAGTTATTCCTGATTGTAAAGGATTGGCACCTTATTTATATACTTGTAACATTCCCCCTTAAACTGGACCATATAAGTTGTACGTGCTTGGTTTGGTGATTATGTCAGCCAACTTATTCGCTGGAGTTGACAAATTTAGTGAGGCCTCTAGGGTCCAACCTTTCTCTTGTGAAATGACAATTTATCTCAATTTTAAGGTGTATTTGAGAATTTTCTTTAAATTTAAGCATTTTGAGCAGTTGCACTGTGCGCTGCAAAGGTTGTTTTACTAGTAGATTGGCAAGTTTCACCATTTGATAAAGCTTTCTTATGTTGTTGGAGTCATGCAAGATTAGTTAGCTGGTAATATAGGAGTGTTAGGCTGAACAATAGATGGGAAATATTGAATGAATTAAGGGGTTTCCCATGCAGCTTCCAACCGATACAAATAATATCTCTAATGCGGTTTCAGGGTTTGCATTTTGGATAATTTTTAGAATTACCTAGTGTGATGCAAATGCAATATTTTCCTGTGTGGACAAAGTATTTGTCTCCATGTTTATTTTTGGAGGGGTACAGATGAACCAGAGATGACAAGAAATTTATACCCATTGATATCCACGAGTAAAATCTGTATAAAATAGTAAATGGATATCCGTGGATAATGAATTTGGATATTTTAATTAATTTTTTGTTGATGAAATTGGTACGGATATCATTGTATCTAATATGTGGATATATGTTTCTTGTTAATCATTGATAGTGAATTTTATTAAGTATTTTTTAATAAATCAATTGATCAAATAAAATTATTAGCCATAGAAGAATTGTATAGATTTTGATTTTATATATTTATATTTTTTTTTATTTAGACCCATGAAATTGAAGTTGTTTTTAAAAAAAACAATTAATTTCTTAGAACTTGTACTTAGTCGTGCAACTCTTTTAAATTTTTCTTTATAGAAAGACTAATTTCATTTGTATTATTTTTTATTGTGCAATTTATTCAAATTGTATTTTAAAATGAATTTTTTGAGTTTATGTTTTAAAGAATTGCTTTCAAATAATTTTATGTAAGATAAAAAAATATTTGTGGGGATATATACGTTGACACCTGGGGAGTAAAATAATTTCAGAAGCAATCTTTCGCCAATACTGCAGCATTCCATATTTCCCCATGTAGACAAAGTATGTGTTAGAATTATTGGTTAGTGTGTGTGAGTTGTGTGTATCTTAATGGTAGAATAATTACTAAGTCTATCTATGTTAGGGTGGGTAGTTAGAAGGACTAAAGTAGGTAGTAGTGTGTTGGGTTATATAATCATTGTACCTAGCATTCTAGGACTGTCTCTTGACCTTCCATCTCCCTATTGTATCATCTCTTTATCTATATAAATAATAGAACATGAGGAGGGTCATTTTTAAGCCCTTTAGAAATATATATTTCTCTGTTTTAATCTCAACCGTATGTGGCTCCATGTTTATTTTTGGAGGGGTGACTCCTGTATTGGATACGAAATGGATATTATATAGAAATGAGTTCAAATATTTTAATTATCCGTTACGAAAAGGTGTGGATATCATGGCCGCTCTTTGCTAATCATTGATAGTGAATTTTATTAAAGTTTTTTCTAAAACATTAAGTAATCAAAATAAAGTTATTAATTATTGAAGAATTGTTTAGATTTTTATTTTTTATATTTATATTTTTTATTTAGACGTATGAAATTGAAGTTATTGTTAGAAAAAGATTAATTTCTTAAAACTTCTGTAACTCATTTAAATTTGTTCTTTTGAAAAGACTAAATTTTACATTAATTTTTTATTGTGCAATTTTATTGTTTTTATCTGAGTTTATTATATTTTATTATCTGAGTTTATTATATTTTAAACAGTTGCCTTTAAATAATTATATTTAAAAGAAAAAAATATTTTGCGGGTATATGTTTGACAACACCCGGGGACTAACAAAAATTCACAGGTAATCTTTCGCCAATAACTGATGAGTAGCATGCAATATTTTCCCCTGTAGACTAAATATGTGTCTCCATGTTTAGTTTTGGAGGGGTATGGAGGAACTAGGGATGACAAGAAAATTTTGTACCCTCGATATCTGTGTGTAAACCTGTATTGGATGCTAAATGGATATGTGGGAGTAATGAGTTCGGATATTTTAAAGGCTAGGGAGGTTATGGAAAAGGCCTATTGAAGTGTCGTAGTGTGGAGACGATGAGAAGTCTAACACATACGAAGATAAATCCCACCTCAATTAGAGATTAGGTCTGAATAGTATGTTTAAAGTTTGGACAATCGTCTCATCTTATTGGTTGATTTTCTAGAGTTGAGTTACACCAGAAGTCAATACTAACAAATATGTAGAATGGCAAGGAAAATGATCAACAACTTTTGTGAATAATTTTTCTTTTGCTTTCAGCTCTCCAGTTTCAACCAAAGATGGAAGTCTCCTTAATTTTTTCTTTATTTGCTAGCTCCTCATAATGTCTGATTCTTGCAGTTAACTGTAGCCGATATCACTGATGAGATGGAGAAAACACTACAATGGTTGGCCCCCATGGCCACTAACACATCTAAGTAAGATATCTAGCATTTTGTCCACTGGCTCCTTATTATCCATGCGTTTTTTATCCTCAGTTTATTTACCTCATACATAAGCTAACTCAAGTCCTTTTTGGCCTTTTCTTTTGGTTGTTTTAAAATTGGTTCAGAGCTCATCATGGCTTTGGTTGGGTAGGGGAGTGGGCAAACACAGGGTAAGTTTTTTGAATTAGAAATTTGTCCGTTTTTCATTTTTCGTATTGTCTGTGTTTTTAATCCTTTCCTATTTTCATATTTGCTTTGTTCTTGAAGCTCTGAGATAAATAGGAAGTCTGGTGCAATGCGGGTTGAGACATTCCACCATGCAGATAAAGACAAAGTGGAACATTATATTCTTGAACTTCTTGTATGGCTTCATCGCTTGGTCATCAGAAGTAAGGCAGGAAGTGATACCTGCAAAGTAAGGCCTGCCACCAAGTACCCTGTAGGCGTTGCTTTGCAAAAGACAGATGAACAGTCTACAAATGCAGTATTATCATTATTGACACTGGACGAGCAAAACATGCTGCAGGATGTAAATACGAAGAAACCTGTTAGACGAATCAGTAAAAGCTTGGATTTTGGCAGTGTGAGTATTAGATTGAGGGAGAACTACAGATTGACCAAGAGTAGAAGTCATTCATCAAGTAAAAGCAAGGAGATATGTTTCAATAGGATTTTGTCTAAGCTTCCAGTGATTGATTTTGATATTGACAAAGAAAGAGCACTGAACGTGATAGACAGACTGGATGTGATAAGGTAATTGCAAGCTTTCTTGACTGCCTTTGAAATCAATTGAAAGGAGCAATAGTACTGTACACATGCAACATTCTTGCTGTTGAATGCCATATTTTTGCGGAACCTTTGGTACTTTGGATTCGTTTGGGTGAAGTTCCATATGATGTAGATATCTTTATATGGCACCAAGAAGGTAACTGTTGAGACGTTAGGCATTCATGCTTGAATGAATGTGACTGTAAAGCCCACTTAGTGTAGGAGCAGAGTGGACTAGTTCATTCTTGAGTGTATATATTATGGTGTAGCCTGGATACACTACCCATCCTTTTTCATATGTCTTTTTCTTCTTTTGGTTTGGCTATCCAATGTAGAAAATTTTATTTACTGAGTTTCATCATCTCAGTTTTTATATTTATTTAATTTAATTTAATTAATTGTGATATATATATATATATATATATATATATATATATATATATATATATATATATATATATATAGTATATCTATAATTTTTATTGACATTTAATGTATACAATCTTTAGGTAGATTATTTAGAAAACGACAAATTTCTTATGAAATTGCATCTAGCTTTTGTACTAATAAGTGGGTTTAATTAAATTGTATCTAAGTATCGTGCTTTGTAGATGATGTTTACATTTCTAATAGTAAGAGGAAATTTTTAAAAGTCGCATCCATAAAACAAAATTAAATTAAGAGTTATACAGGTAGAGATGGCAGGAAGAGATCTGACCACCTGTTGCTCACAACATAAATATACGGATAAGATATGAAAAAAATATTAATAGAATAAGATCAAATAAAATATTAATTACCTTAAATTTATATAACAAAAAATAGTATATATCTAAATTATTTTATGTTGATTTTAACTTTCTAAATCTGTTATTTAAATTTAAATGTAGATATGCTTTAATTCCTTAAATTTGAAAAATCTTTATTTCTACTGTATTGTATTAAATTTGTTTTCTTTATTCCACAATTGAAAACATTGTTTTTGTTTATGGTCTTCCTACTTGGACGCCAATATTACTGCGTGGCATGACAATCAAAACAATTTTTTATTCACGATTTGTTACTATTTTTGCATGTTAGAATTTTATTTTTATTTTAATCTTTAAATATAATCTTTGACCGTTTTAATATGTTGATTGATGGTTTAATTTTTTAATAGATTTTCAGAATCTCAAATAGTTATTTGTTTTTTTTTTTAACTTTTAATTGTATCCTTATTTTTATTAAATTGATACAAATAAATCATTTTCGTTAAATTTATCAAACAGTATTGATGAGTGTTTCACAAACAGTATTAATGAGTGTTTCACGTGGTACCGTGACGGTATAATTTTAATACACATGTCATTAAAAACTTGATCAATTCTATTTTTTGAAATTTTGAATTAAAAAATAAAGTAAACATAAAAGTTGGAAAATTTCGTTCAACTTTTTGGTGAAACCCATTCTTTCTCCACTTGCGAAATCAGAAATAAAATTGGAGGAATTGGAGTTTTAGGGCACCCCAAAATTGTGCTTTTAA
Source organism: Vigna radiata var. radiata (assembly GCF_000741045.1). NCBI lineage: Eukaryota > Viridiplantae > Streptophyta > Magnoliopsida > Fabales > Fabaceae > Vigna > Vigna radiata. The sequence goes on along the minus strand of NW_014543621.1, from coordinate 231,759 downwards.
TTTGCTCTATGCCTGGTCCAGATGGTAAATCATTCCCACTATGCCCATACTGCTACAGTAATCCCCCATTCGAAGGCATTGAAGCACTCATCAATACCGCTAAAACTGGTAGTGCTGGCAAGATTGGCAAGGGATCCGGCATAGTTGCCCAAATTCTCTGGTTTCCCAGGGTGTATGTGGAACACTTGTCTTAGACCCAATAAGTGCTCCCAGATGGAAACTTTGTTGTAATATGTGTAATTGCCTAGTTTTTCTTGCACAAGGCGCTCACAGAATCTCCACAACTAAAGAGCGGTGCGGTGAATGTGACTCTTCAATCATAGAAGTAGACTTCAACAAAAACAACTCCTCTGGAAGACGGGCTTCATTCCCTTGTGCAAATGAAACATGGTAGAAGTTTCAAGCACATGAGCTCAAGAGGAAGAGGTAGAGGAGCAAGATTTTAGACGAGGCCTAAAACTCCAATTCACCCTTATCCTTTTTTTTTAGTTAGGAGATAAAACGAACATCAACAATAAAATCAGAAGTGATAATAGGAAGATAAATCCAAAATATGATTTGATCCATATCCCTATTATATAAAGCAAAGTCAAGACAACCTAAACATTTCCTGTTATGATTTGGAATAGGGAATGTTGCCATGAAGGTAGTGAAGTTTTACTCTATATTTTTATGGTTATCTTTTAGACTATTGTGTTTGGGTCATTTTACTGTTTACTAATTAGCACGGATGAATTAGTAGTGATTACATTTATGTTTGCTTGAAGGTATTTGGAAGCAAGGAAAATAGATGATTTGGGAGATAGATGATTTTTTTTTTTTTTTTTTTTTTTTTTTTTTTTTTTTTTNTTTTTTTTTTTTTTTTTTTTTTTTTTTTTTTTTTTTTTTTTTCATTTTCGCTACCTAGTAGAGAGGGATTTAGTGTGAAAAACCATTCTCGGCCGTGTAAAAACATGCATGGAAGCTTTTGATCATTTTCTGCCTATATTCCTTACCATCATTCACACGTATGTTCTTTTTGCCCCTTGAAGCAGTGGTTTTATGATAGGTTTAATTATTTTGGAAGTCTCTATTTTTGCAGATTCGTATCAATTGGGTCCTCGTATTTTGAAAGTTTTCAATTGGGTCCCTATTTTGATTAAATTGAGTCAATAATGCCCTTGCCGTTAATTGCTATGGACAACGTTAACTTTCTTGCGATGTGGCATGCTGAGGTATCCTTTAATTACGACGTGGCACAATATGAGGTTATTACGTGAATATTTATATCGTTTTAAATTTTGAAATACGTGAGAAGAGCGTAGTCGGTGGTTGATGACAGAGGCGACAAGAGCCCGGCGGAGGCGCGACGGGACGCGGCGAGGGCGCAAGGGCACATTTCTTCTTCTTCCCTCCATTCTGATTCGTGGGGCAAGGAGGAAGCTTCCTTCCCCTCTTCCTTTTCTGATTTTGATTGGGTTTTAGGGATTACTGTTCGTTATCTGATTTTGCGAACTGGGACGGTTGTTGTGCTTCTTTTCTACAAATGCGTTTTGAAGTTTCATTGTTGCGATATTGGGGTTAGGGTTCAAACTGAGAATGTTAAGATATTGAGTTTGGGGATTTTTTTCTTTTGGGTTCTTTTCGCACTGTTCTGGTCCGTGAGGGTTATTGATGAGGATGCCAAGCTAAAAGCTACTGGTTTCGGGTTGTCAGTTTTTTACAAGCCTAATGGGTTGTGGGTTGAACTGGAGTGTGTGCTTGTTGTTACAATCTTCAATTTGGTTACTTTGGTGATGTGATGTAAAGTTAAAATGCGCTTCCTTTCCTTTTTTATTTTAGTTTTTTGGTTTCTAAATTTGGGAATGTGTTGGGGAGATTGTTGATCTGATTGAGGGTGGGATGATTGATGGATTCCTTATTCCAAGTTATCTCTTGGTTTGGGATTTTAGTGTTATGTGTGTATGGAAGGGAAAGGAAACCTAGCAGGGAAGAGAGGGTGTTAGCCACTTGGCAAGTGTACCAGATCGTTATCAAGTAATATATAAACGGTAAGTCTGAGTATCGTTCTCCCAAATGACTCTTAGGCCTTTTCTTTCATGTAAATTGATCTCATACGACTTGAAAAGAAATAATTTTTGTAGTGTGAATGCAAAACGAAAATAAACATGCAAATGCAAATGAATCAATTGGAAAAAAAAAATGAATAAATGGAGTTGTTGGGGTTTACAATTTCATCTTATCTGCCCTCTTATATATACTTTTCTTATTTAATTCGCTTTATTATCTAATTGCCATGCAAACTTTCTTAGTCTACTCTAAACCCGATCTCTCGGCGAAAAGAGCCTATTACTAACTACTAGTTTACTATCTCTAGTCTCCCTGAGTAATTAGCAATGCAATATATCACAGAAGTAAAATACAATTAATCGTCCTACCCCTATCTCTAGAATTGATCGTCCTACCCCTATCTCTAGGCAGTATTGCTTAATCAAGGAATTTCCTATCAGTTCATGACTTCCCCGTACGTCTTCGAATCGACAAAGGTAAATATCTTCTTATCGAATGAGTTAAACGATAAGAACATTGAGCATAGTGTTAAGTCCCTGACAAGTGTACCAGATCGTTATCAAGTAATATAAAACGGGTAAGTCCGAGTATCGTTTCCCAAAGGACTCTTAGGTCTTAACTTTCATGTAAACCAATTGCATAAGACTTGAGAAAATAATTAAATTTTAGGTTTTGTATGCAAGACAAAAGTAAACATGCAAGATGCAGTGAATCAATTGTCTAAAAGAAACTATGAATGAATGGAGTTGTTGGGGTTTACAATTTCATCTTATCCACCCTTTTATATCTACTTTTCTTGTCTAATTCGCTTATTTATCATATTGTCATGCAAACTTTCTTGGTCTACCCTTAACCCAATTCCTTGGCGAAAAAAGCCTATTACTAATTACCGGCTTGCTATTCCTAGCCTCCCCTAGTAACTAATAATGCATGATAAACAGAAGCAAAATACAATTAATCGTCCTACCCCTATTCCTAGGCGGTATTAGCATAATCAAGGAATTCCCCCCAGTTCATGACATTACTGTACGTTCCGTATCAATAAAGACAAACAACATTTACCGAGTTAAAAGATAAAAGCATTAAGCAAAGGTAAGGAACCCAACAATTGATAAAGATAAACATATGCAAGCATATAGAGAAGATAAGAATTTTGATATAAGAGAGTTTCAAAAGATTATATTGTTCCCCAACAACCTAGGGTTTAGTTCACCATAATCATGGTGAATCAAAATAAAATACAATGAAAGAATGGAAGAAATAACCCTAAACTTGGTAGATTGGAGCCTAAGAATCCAAGGAACCTCCTTCAAGGTGTGTGGAACAATTTTGGATGTTTCTCTCTGCCAAAAGATTATGTTTTGAATCGCACTGGGTGTATTTATAGACCAAAAAGATAACAGAAAGGTTACAGAATCCGAACTAATAAAAATAGGCAACTGCTCAGGCGCCTAAGTGAACCGCTCAACGGTTTCCCCTTTAGCCGTTGGACCCCTCAACGGTCAATTTTACCGCTGAGCAGTTTGCTCCTAATCGTTCTGAATGCTCAGCGGTCCATTCTGACGCTCAGCGGTCCCTTTGACTCTTTTTTTCATCATTTTTCTTCATCTTTCACGAGTCTAAGTCCACCTTGATTTACTTCCTTCTTCAATTCTCATCAAAACCCTGCAAAACAATGCAAAAACAAGCATAATATCTCTAAAACCAACTTTTGACTCTCACATGACTCAACTAAGTGTTTTACTTGTTTTAAGCTCATTCTAAGCCATAAAGGGTATGTTTTGATATCAAATTTAAGTATGAAAATAACGGTTTTTAGACCGTTATCACATAGATAAGAAACCCAACAGTTGATAATATAAGCACATGAATAACATAAGAATTTCAATATAAAAGAGTTTCAAAAGATTACATTGTTCCCCAACAATAAAGGGTTTGGCTCACTGATGAGTCGATATTTTATTGACTGCACTTAGTTTATTGTACCGAATTTAATCAGGGAATTGTGCTTAAATGTCCGGTATTTTCCCGTTTCTGCTAATTGTGCTTAATTTGACCGGAAATTCGAATTTTACTTAATTTGAATTTTCTGAGTTAATTATTTGCATTATTATTTTCAGGGAAAATTTTGGAAATATAATTTTGGACATATTGAGGATTATCACACAATTCAAAACTCTCCACAAACAAGTGTTCTCAAGAAGGAGGGCACTATGGTCATTTGGACTTATAAGAAATGGTGCAACATGTTAAATTTGGGGGTGCACAAGGAAAAGGCTGCAGCACATTGAAAAGGAAGAAAAAATAAGCTAAGTCCTCCTGCCACTCTAGATTGGAACAGTGGTATATTTTTAATTGGAATGAAAGCACCGTGGCCCACATTAAATGGTGCACCAAGAGAAGAAGACAACAACATAACAACAATTGCAGAACTACATCCACAGCCCAATGCTTCTTCATCCTAGCACACAACAGCTTGAGGCCAGTACGTGAAGTATAAAAAAAAAGAATTGACGCCTTGGGCCAGCATCCCGCGAGGAAGAGAAGATAGAGTTGCAGCATTGCTTCATGGTGCACAGGCGGTCCAGAATCATCACGCTGCAGCAAAAATAATTTCACATTTGGTGAAGGAAGAACGACCCAAGCCTTGACAGGAGTGTCCAGCACTTGACGGGCAAACACTGCAGCAGCTCTCACGTAGGATGCATCACGGTCCAGCACGCGTGGAAGTCCAACCTGAAGCAAACTCATGCAACCAGCACGGAAGCTCACGTCTTGCTGTATTCTAAGAGCATCACGGCTTGGGCTGAAACTCCACATTCAAAGACGGTCCAGCCTTACATCTGCAGCCGCCTCAGCAACGTCCAGGCAGCTTCTAAACTGGACTTCTCCACGGCCCAACAACAAGGAATGAAAGAGCATCATGTTTGAAAACTTCCAGCTGCTTGAAGACGCGCACGGACAGCAACCCACGCTGATGAAGTCACGATTTTGGCCTGCACTCCATTTTGCATTCACACGTCCACCACTTGCAGCCTGCACACGACTTGAGAAATCAGCAGCAGTCCACCAAGCAGCTGCTGCAGTTCACCTCATGGCCCAAAAGAGATAGGAGTTGCGTGAGTAATTTCCATCAGAGGAGTGCAGCTAGTTGATTTATTTTATGGTGCAGCCAAATGATCATGAAGGGTAGCAGGCAGCAGCACGTGAAGTTGATCTTCATTTCTTCATTTAAATATGGCACACGTGCTTCATGGTGGAGTGTCACGGCCCATGGCCAATCAACTTTGAAGCCGATGGCAGCGGAGTTACTTCCAGAAGCCCGCATCACACTGCACCCGGCCTAGCTGCAGCAGCAAAGGACCACGCTCCAGCAGGCGTGCAGCAAAAGAAGCTTCATTCAGCAACGTCCCAAGAGGTGCACATGGCCCAGCTCTCCACGATCCAGCAGCCCCTTGTACAACAGATTGGAGGTGCAAAAGGAAGAAACATCAAGCACCTGGCAGCAGCTCTCACGAAGAAAGACACTCCAAGCAGCTGCTGTCTCGGCCCAAGCAGCGTTGCACCAACACGCATATATGGAAGACGACCCAACAATTCATGCAGCACGTTCAATGGCCCAGCTAAAAGCAGCAGCATCCAGCAAATTCCACAAGCTTCCAGCAAGCTCACGGGCAGAGTTCAGCTGGGAGAATTCAGCAACGTCAAAGCTTGGGGAGGTGCACGTCCAACTTCGTTCATTCAGCAGCTTGGACAACCCAACAAACTCCACCGTCTAGCTTCACCTGTCCAGCAAGGAGTGATGGGCTGAGAGAAAAGAAGCACGTCCAGCTTACAACATCTTCATGGACTGCCCAACTTCAACACGCAAGTACAGAAGCACACAGCAGCCAGCTTGTGCACCAGGAGCTTGATCCAGCGGGACCAGCAGCATCCACTAGGAGAAAATCCACCTTCATGGCCCAAGGCAGGTCCAGCACGTTCAAAGGACACGGTCCAGCAATCAAAACGGGATGCATTAAGAGTAGCTTCCAGCAACACGTGCAATCCCGCATCCAAAGAAAGGAGGTGCAACCTTCATATGGCTAGCATGTGAAATGGGGCTGCAGCAAGCAAAGTGCGCTAATCTCATTGGGCTGGAATAAAAGCATCCACGCTGGCAGTAGGGTAGGGGGTTGTCTCGGGATTGAGGGGAGATATATTTTTACTGTTTCATTGGGGGACACGGGGAGCCAGCCGCCACTTACAGGAACAGATTCTAGGGGCTGTCACACTGGGGAAGAACGTTTTTTTTGGCTGGGAGAAATGTTTGTCTTTTTAGACTTTGGTTGAATAAACGAGGGTCACACTTTCTTTCCTTATGCTTGTTTCTTCATTAGCTTATTTCATTTCTATTAAGCACTTTCATTTTCTTAGTTTTGATTGGTTTGGCAGTGGGAAACGGTGGAGTCAATATATTTTTTTTATCTATCTTACATTTGTATTGAAGTGTGTGCTGTTACACTTTCAACGAGATTTCCTTTCATTTGAAGCATTAGTGTCACGTCAACTCCAACAATTGAAGAGGACAAATGGAATGTGTGTTACGGCTGGAAGAGGGAAGTTTTGTTTCCTAGTTTTATATTTCTTTTAATGTCACGGCTAAAAAGGTTTTTAATTAGAAGTTTTTGCAAATTTTAATTTCTTTTGGTAGATTTTAATTAAGTGTTGAATTTTAATAGCTTAGTTGTCTTTAGATAATTGTTTGTGTAATGTTAGGTTTAGCATTTTATTTCATTTTAATGTTTTCTATCTTATTCGATTGTGCTTAATTTCAATGCATTTTATTTGAGTTTGATTCCCGTCTCAAACCCTTTCAAACCCCCCCACTATGTGTTCGACCTGATTCTGAATCGCAGTTGGTCCTTGTGAGACGACCTAGGAGTCACTTCCTAGCTATACTGCATTTCTCATATGCAATCAAATTTGATTGGGCGGCGACACCCATCACTCACCATGGACATGGTGAAACTAGATGGAATTAATGGTAAAGATGAAAGAGTAAACCCTAGATTTGATAAATTAGAGCCTAAGCATCCAAGAAACTGCCTCCAAGGAGTGTAGAACTGCTATGGACGTCTTTGCCTGCTAAAAGATTCCTCTGAGGGTCGCACTGAGGCTATTTATAGCGCATAAAAGTAACAAAATTTAAGCCCAGGCCCATCATTTAGGCGCTCAACGCTCAATTTGGCCGCTCAGTGGTTTGCCTCCATATCGGAGGCCGCTCAGCGGTCCAGTCTGGTGGTCAGCGGTGGCCCTCCTAATCGTAGGACGCTCAACGTTGCCGCTCAAGCGAGAAACAGTGACTTCACCCACGAGACTAGCGCCTAGTGCTGGAATTGGCGCTGAGTGGTGAACTTGACTTTTCTTTTCTTCCTTTTTCTCATCCTTTCTTGAGTCTAAGTCCTCCCTACTTCACTTCCATCTTCAATTCTCATCAAAACCTGCAAAACAATGCAAAAACAAGCATATCTCTAAAAACAACTTTTGACTCTCATGTGACTCAACTAAGTGTTTTACTTGATTCTAAGCTCATTCTAAGCCATAAAGGGTGTGTTTTGATATCAAATTTAAGTATAAAAATAACGGTTTTTAGACTGTTATCAGAGGGATGGAGGAATCAGTTAGTGAAGAAAGGTATAGATGCATAATCAAAATCTCTGTTATTGAGAGATGCTAATATTTGATTAAAAGATAACTTCGGAAATTGTCATCTTTAAAATCCTGTACCTCGTCTTCATTTAGATGTATATGCGCTCATAAACCACACGAGCCAGGTACTCATCCAGTTCATGTTCCCAAATTTCAACATCGCTTTCTAACTCTATAGGGAAAGAGGTAACATGACCATATTATACAAGTTGCTAGTATGATAAAAAAAAAAGGGGGGAGGGGTGATTTGACTGACCTTGTGCTCGAACACTCCCAGTTTGAGAAAGGGAAACAAGAGGAGGAATGATAACGGTCTAAAAGCTGTTATTTTCATACTTAAATTTGATATCAAAACATACCCTTTATGGCGTAGAATGAGCTTAAAATCAAGTAAAACACTTAGTTGAGTCGTGTGAGAGTCAAAAGTTGGCTTTAGAGATATCATGCTTGTTTTTACATTGTTTTGCAGGGCTTTAAGGTGAATTGAAGATGGAAGTAAAGTAAGGTGGACTTAGACCCGTGAAAGAGGAAGAAAAAGGATGACAAAAAGGGTCAAGTGAACCGCTGAGCGCCAGAATGGACCGCTGAGCGTCCAGAGCGATTAGAGGGAAACCGCTCAGCGGTCAGTTTTGCCGTTGAGTGGTCCAAACGGCTAGAGGGAAACCGCTGAGCGGTGAAATTAGGCGCTTAGGCGGTTGTCTGTTTTTATTAGCTAGATTCTTTAATCTTTCTGTTATCTTTTTTGGCTTATATATAGCCCCAGTGCGAATCAAAACACATTCTTTTGGCAGAGAGAAACGTCCAGAGCTATTCCACACACCTTGGAGGAGGTTCCTTGGATGCTTAGGCTCCAATTTACCAAGTTTAGGGTTATTTCTTCCATTCTTCCATTATATTTCATCTAGACTCACTATGATTATGGTGAACTAAAACCTAGGTTGTTGGGGAACAATGTAATCTTTTGAAACTCTCATATATCCAAATTCTTATTTATTTTATATGCTTGCATATGCTTGATTTATCAATTGTTGGGTTCTTCACCTTTGCTTAATGCTTNNNTNNTTTAACTCATTCGGTAAATGTTGTTTGTCTTTATTGATACGGGGATGTAAATTAATGTCATGAACTGGGGAGAATTCCTTGATTAAGCAATACCACCTAGGGATAGGGGTAGGACGATCAATTGTATTTTGCTTCCGTTTATCATTTATTATTAATTACTAGGGGAAGCTAGGGATAGCAAGCCGGTAATTAGTAATAGGCTCTTTTCACCAAGGGATTGGGTTAAGGGTAGACCAAGAAAGTTTGCATGACAATTTGATAAATAAGCAAATTAAATAAGAAGAGTAGATATATGAGGGTGGATAAAATGAAATTGTAAATCCCAACAACTCCATTCATCCATAGTTTTTGTCAGCTGATTGAATCACTGCATTGGCATGTTTACTTTTGTTCTTTGCATTCACACCTCAATTTAATTCTTTTCTCAAGTCTTACACGATTGGTTTACATGAAAAGTAAGGCCTAAGAGTCCTTTGGGAAACGATACTTGGACTTACCCATTTTATATTACTTGATAATGATCTGGTACACTTGCTAGGGACTTAATAAGGAATCCCACCCTATCTGACAAGAAACCCTCTGTTTGTGATACTGTCAATACAGAGCTGAAGAAGGGTCAGAACCGCTAACTCCTTCCCCTTAGCAGTCCCATCCTCAATGGCTTCCACAAGAGCAACGATCCCACCATCTTTCACAATTGGTCATTCCCTTCCCTAATTCCTGGTAGGCTGTTCAGCACCACCATGGCCTTTTCTGCCATGCTGCTCCCCTACTCCACCAGCGACTTTACCGCACCGGCGCTTATTGCCCTCTCCTTGTTCTGCCTCACAGAATGTTGGGACAGATCGACAAGTGTACCGAGTCGCACAAGTAATAAAAAATGGTAAGACCAAGTATCATATCCTAGAGGACTCTCGACGCTGAATAGTTGTGTGATAAAAAGATTAATTAAGACTTAAAAATAAAAATAGATCACTGGGTTTGGATGCAAAAATAATAAAAAAATAAAAATGCAATTGATTAGTGACAAAGGAGTACAAAGATGAACGAAGGTTGATTTATATGAGATGGATATGTTGTTGGGGTTAGATTTCACCAACTTCCCTCTCATGTATATAAGAATTCTTCTTTATGCATTAATGCCAACGTCTCTCATTAAATTACCTACCCCAATCCCTCGGTGAACAAGCTTGTCCCTAATTACCAGTTCATACAATTCCTAGCCTTCTTGGTAAAAAGATGTGAAGAACAAGAGATTAAGACGATCGAGACTCATACCATCATCCTTGAGAAATATAACCCTTAGGAGTAATTAAACAAGAACCTGAATTGAAAGGAACCTCCCGACACTCATGCAATTCATAAATCATGTTATTGTATAAGCAAGCATATAAAGAGATGAATTCCTCTAATAATTAATGAAGAAGTATATGGAATTAAGAATCAATTCAAATACATGAGAGTTTACAAGGTTACATCATCCCCCAACAACAAATAGAAATTAGTTCCCCATAGACATGGAGGAACTTTATGAACGATGGAAGAAAGAATGAGAATGAAAGCCTAAGAATTGGGAAAAGAGTGTATTGCTATGCTCTTCTCTGCCAGGGATGCAAAACCTAGAGCCCTAGGGTCCTTTGAATAGTGTCAGAGGCGTGCCAAAACAGGGTCTAGTCCAAAAGAATCAAAACAGAGCAGAAACAGGGCCTGGTCCATGAAAGTTGACGCCTAGGCGTCCTAGGAGACCGCCTAGGCGGTGAAGGCCACCGCTCGCCCAAGCTTCGTGGTTTCCCTCCTTCAAGTGCCTTTTTATGCCCTTCTGAGCTCCATCTTCTTAGCTTTTCATCTCTTCTTCCAGTATTACCTCAATCTCTATCAAAACAAAGGGAATTAGTCATAAATCCGTTGAAATCATCCTCTACTCTCTTATTCACACAACTTAATGAAAAAGCATGAGTCCAAGCAAGTTTCTAAGTGAAAAAGGGTGTTTTTAGTATCAAAATTACATCCCAAATAATGGTGTTTTAAACCGTTATCATAACCCCAAACTTAGAACTTTGCTTGTCTTAAATCACATCATGCATCATCTCAACATCTATCAAACACTAGAATCTCATAAAGCAATACTCATCAAAAGATAGAGCATAGTTGAATCAAAGCAGTTCAACTCATTCAAGCAGAGCACAATAAAATAAATTAAAGCAAAAACAAAAATTAAAAATTAAAAAGTAAAGTGCAGAAAATTGGGTTTCCTCCCAGTAAGCGCTTCTTTAACGTCACTAGTTTGACCCAGTCTTTCTCAGCTTCCATCAGTAGATGCTTAAGTCCTCTTAGCATCCTTCAGTAGATGCTGTTATAGCAGCAAACCAAAAATCACACCACACAAATAAAAAAATTAATAACTAGGTTGCCTCCCAACAAGTGCTTCTTTAACATCACTAGCTTGACCCAATAAGTTCATGTTACATCTTTTATTTCGGTGTCATCCTTTCGTTCAACACACCAACCGGCCTTCAACAGCTTCTTGTTCACCTTTTTGGTTATCCTTGAAGTTGGAGATTCAATCTATATAAGCCCATCAACTTTAAGTTCTTTCACAACCCAAAGCTTTTTGTTGAACTGCACAAGCAAGCCTAGCCTTAACCCTTCATGTTTCTTTAGGGGATGAACACTTTTTCCTTTACTATCTTTCTCTTCTTCATTTACCTATGACAGAAAACACCTTTTACCTTTCTTTTTTGATTTGGCAGTCTTGGTACTAGCCCCGGGTGCATCTTTAAATGCAGCTTTGGGACTAGTTTTCTTCACTTGGATTTATTGCCTAATATTTAAGGCATTGAAAATCACCTCCTCTTCTTGGTCTTTGAGAGCTATGTTACCTTCATCAACATTGATGATTACTTTGACCGTCTTCATGAATGACCTTCCGGGAATAATAGGGATCTCCACATTTTCCTCCATCTCTAGCACCACAAAATCCGCTAGGAATCTTAGATTGTTGATTTGCACCAGTACATCTTCCACCATGTTATAGGGCCTTTTGGGGGATCCATCTGCCATAAGAAGGGACGGACATCCTTGCCGGCTTAACTTCCAGGTCACCAATCTTTTTAAGAACAGTGAAGGGCACTAAGTTGATAATGGACCCCAAATCAATTAAGGCTTTCTCTATTTTGTGGTTCCCAATGGTGCAAGGAATAATGAAACTTCCCGGATCTTCTACCTCAGGAGGAAGTGCCTTCTGCAAGATCACACTACAATCTCCTTGTATCTCAGTTGTCTCCTCCTTTAAATATTTTTTTCTTTTGAGGAGCTCTTTCAAAAATTTGTCATATTCAGGGATTTGTTGCAATGCCTCTGTCACAAGAATTTTTATCCCCAATTCTTTGGAGATTTCATCAAAACACCCTGGTTGCATGAAATATTTCTCAAGATGGTGGAAATTTTTCTCAATTTTTTTTATTTTTTTCTTTTTCTCTCTCAACCTCTTCTCTCTCTTTTATTCTTCTATCTCTTTTTCCTCAATTTTTTTCTCTCTCTTCTTTTTCCAACTCATTTTTTTCTTCTCTCTCTTCTCTTCTCTCCTTTTCTTTTTCTTTCTCCCTCTCATTTTTTATACTTGCAATAGCCTTACATTCTTCTTTGGGGTTAACTTCAATATTAGCCCTAAAGTCTTTGAAAGACACCTCTTTCAATAGTTTGACTATTTGTCCAACTTGTGTTTCCAAGATTCTGATAGCAGCGTCGGTGCTTTTTTAGGTGGACAAAGTTGCCTACATGACTTGTTAGAGGGTTTCCTCCAGCCTTGTGGTTCCGTTGGTCAAAGAGGGTTGTTGTTGCCACTGTTGTTGCTGTTGTTGTGGTGGCCTATTCAATTGCCCACCAGTTTTCCCAAATTGACCCTGTCCATTGCTTGGGTGAGATTTCCATCCTTGGTTGTAATTATTGGGACGGAACTGGTTGCCCATGTAGTTTACTTCCTCATTAAGATTTTCAGGCATTGCACATTGACCATTAATATGGTCACCACCACATAGCTCACAAACTTGCTATTGAACCTGTGCCACATTCTGAAGTTCTTTTTGTGGCTGCAACATTCTTTTTGTCAAGACCTCTAGTTGTTGCGTGATGATCTTGTTTTGAGCAAGCAAGGCATCATAAGATTATAACTATGGAACTCCCTTGGGTTGGGACGGAGTTCCTCTTTCACTATGCATCTCATTGTCATTGGTAGCCATATTTTCAATCAACTCACAGACTTCATCAGGGGTCTTGCATTTGATATTGCCTCCAGTTGAGACATCAAACACTAATTTAGTTTGTGACGCAAGACCTCCAAGGAAAAGGATGACTATCGTTCCTTCATCAAAACCATGGGTAGGCGTGTTTCTTAGCAGGCTTTTGTATTTATCTCATGCTTGTCCCAAGGTTTCCTCCATGCCTTGTCTAAAAGAACATATTTCTTGCTTCCCTTTGTTGATCTTTGATTGTGGGAAGTATTTATTCAGGGAATTTGTAACCACATCTTCCCACCGAGTGAAACTGTTTTTAGGAAAAGAGTTCAACCATAATTTAGCATTACCTCCAAGAGAAAAAGGGAATAGGCTCAATTTTATAACCTCATTTGGAACCCCATTTATTTTCACAGTGTTGCATATCTCATTAAAGGTGGTCAGTTGCTCATATGGGCTTTCATGAGACAGTCCATTGAATATGTTGCTCTTCACAAGGTGGATCAAAGCAGGCTTCATCTCCATATTTGCAGCGTTGACCATTGGCTTTGCAATGTTGTTAAAATGATGAGGGCCAACAACTGTTGTATAATCTGCCGACGTGCGTCTACTATCATTGTTTTCCGCACCTCCTTCACCAATTTGGGAAGCCATTGAAATTTTCTCTAGAGAAGGTTCTCTAGATAATTTATTCCCTCTTGGCCTCCTGCTAGTCTTAAGTCCTTCGACAAGAGGTTCAAAACTTTTGTTGCTTCTAGTTCTAACACTATGCTGCATAAACAAAACACCAAACCTTAGAGAATATTGTTAGCACAAAAATAAAAGAAAATAAAAATAAAGAATAAAACCCAAATTCAAAATAAAAATTAAAGGTAAGAAAAAAAAAATAAAAATAAAGTCAAAGTTAATCAAGAATTACACATATAGAATAGCTTAACCGTGAGTCCCCGACAACGGCGCCAAAAGCTTGTTGAGACGTATCAACAAGTGTATCGCGTCGCACTGATAACTCCTTAAATTTGCATATTTTTGTGTTTAGAAGTACTTGTTAGTATATTTTAGTTTTTAATTGTTTAGAACTAGGATAGATTTAGGTTTTTCTTTAAATTCTTTAGTTTTGTAAAATTGTAGTTAAAATTAGGATTTTAAAGATATTTTTTTAGTATTTGTCATAAATAGGAAATTAGTATTTTTTTTTTAGAAATTATTTCTTTTATTTTTATTTAGATAGGCTTTTATTTCTGAAATGTTTTTTTTTTTTATTTTCTTTAATTGTTGATTAATTATCTTTTATAAAACAATTTCTGGTTAGTTGGGCTGGAATGGTTGAATGGTGAAAAGTTGAAGCCCACTTAGGTAAAATGCACATATTGAGCTGATTTGGTTGCCTTTATTTTCTGTGTAGGGATATGCTGCACATGGGTTGTTGCTGCCACGTTCTGAGTTTAGTGGAGAGGCGCTACTACCATTGCTGCTGATTGACAAAAATAGGTTGGGCCACTATTGGGAAGTTGGGCATTTGACGCACTGAATTGGGCTGACTTCCCTTTAGTGGAACGGTGCTGTTTGAAGGCTGTCAACTACTTGAGGGGTCTAGCTCTCGAGACTTCATTTGGAGAAAAGCATTCCTTCATTCCAGCGAGAGAAAAAGAGAAAGGAAACACCCAAGAAGCAAGGGGCACCTGTGCGAGAAAGAAAGAGAGCTCTAGGGCTCTCGTCACTTACCTAGAGAAGAAACAACACTGAGGATGATCGGATGGCTCGTGATCAACCTGGATAAACGAAGGTTGGTCGTTCAATCAGAGGACATAAAATGTCGAGAGCAAGTTTCTTCTTTCCCTTTTCCCCTTTCTTTTTCATTCTTTTTGTCTTTCTTCAAACCCTATATAAAGGGGTTCTTCTACGTAAATAGATTTGTTTTTTACAGACTTTCACGGAGACAACACAAAGACAATTTTCATTTTACGTTTTAGATTTAAAGTAAATAGAGAGGATGCGAGACCCTAGGGTTTACGCAATTTCAGACGATTTGAGTTATCGTGTTCTTCCTTGCATTTTGTTCGGTACATTTTCTTGTATTCTTGTTTTTGTGAATAAAATTTATTTTGTGATGTTTCTATGTTTTGTATGTTTGGTGATTTTGTGATTTTGATTTTTCCATTGATTATGTTTTCTGTGTTCTTGATCGATGATGTGTGAGTCTTTCTTGTGTGTTTTGATTTGAAAACAAGTTGAACTCGTAGCTCTGCAATTTTATGATTCCTTTGGAATCAAATGACTCCACAGTGAGCATTAATTTTCGAGATGTCTTCTCGAGACAGAGTGGGTTCAATGAGAAAAAAAATATTGTTTCTAGCTTCTGTTAATTCTTGAAAAATCTTATTTAGACTCTGTTACTCCACAGTTGAAATTCCTTTTTGGAGTTACATGACTCCACAGTGAGCTCATCGAGATGTCTTCTCGAGTTTGGAGATGAGTCTAAAGAAGGAAAAACACTGTAATTAGTATTTTGTTTCTGTTGTTTCATTTTAGTTAGATTTTTGTATGTTTAGAGTAGACTGCATGTTTCAATTGCATTTAGATTAGGTTTTGCATCTGGTAATGATTAGAAACATGAATTAGGAATTAAATTTGCTGTGATTTGGTATAGGAAGTAGACATTTACCCAATCCAGGTTCTGATTTGGAACTTAAATACCATACAATGGGTATAACTGTCTAGGATGTCTTCCTGAGTGCTAAAATATTACTTCTCTATACTAAATTTGGCACTTTTGCTTCTGATTCATGGCTTTAATCAACCAATATGTTTCTACTCATTAGTTTAGGTGTTTGCTCCTTTGATTTCAGTTTTATTTGAGAATATTGGCATGATTGTTCTTGGTTACTTCTAATTAGAGTAGGATTTGATTATTCATTTTAGGTTTTATGTTTTACAATTTAATCCAGATTTGATGCTTAGTTTAGGGATATTTCTTGATTGTTAATACATTTTTTAAACTTATGCTATGTTTCTGTTTTACACTTCTCTTTCAAAGATTTTCTTTCCTTATTTTTTTTAGATTTTATTGTTGTTTAGATACTGTTATTTTCTTTTCTTTTATTGAATTTCAATTTCTTAATTCTTTTAAATAGATGTTAGTTTAGGTTAGTTTTAATTCTGTTATTTTAGTTTTATTCATTTTAAATGTCCCCACCTGCTTAGTAGCTAGTACATAAATAATTAGAAAATAAATACAAAACCTAACCCTACACTTTAATCTTAATTAGTTGAGTCCTAGGATTGATATTCTGGTTGCCCTATGCTACATTAGTGGGGACCAGTTCTTTGTTCTGCCTTAGGCGACTAAAAGGCAGTTTAACATACACAAGTAAGATAAAATGGTAAGACCAAGTATCGTATCCCAGAGGGCTCTCGGCGCTAAATAGTTGTGTGATAACAAGATTAATTAAGACTTAAAAATAAAAAGAGATCATTGGGTTTGGATGCAAAAAATAATAAATAAAATAAAAATGCAAATGATCAGTGGCAAAGGAGCACAAAGATGAACAGAGGTTGATTTCTATGAGATGGATATGTTGTTGGAGTTATATTTCACCAAGTTTCATGTATATAAGAATTCTTCTTTATGCATTAATGACAATGTCTCTCACTAAATTACCTACCCCGATCCCTCAGTAAATAAGCATGTTCCTAATTACTAGTTCATACAATTCCTATCATTCCTAGTAAAAAGATGTGAAGAACAAGAGATTAAGACGACCAAGACTCACACCCTCATCCTTGTGAAATATAACCCTTAGGAGTAATTCAACAAGAACCTGAATTGAAAGGAACCTCCCGACACTCATGCAATTCATAAATCATGCTATTGTATAAGCAAGGATAGAAACAGATGAATTACTCTAACAATTAATGCAAAAGCATATTGAATTAAGAATCAATTCAAATACATGAGAGTTTACAAGGTTACATCATCCCCCAACAACAAATAGAATTTAGTTCCCCATAGACAAGGAGGAACTCTATGAACAATGGAAGAAAGAATGAGAATGAAAGCCTAAGAATTGGGAAAAGAGTGTATTGCTATGCTCTTCTCTGCTAGGGATGCAAAACTTAGAGCCCCAGGGTCCTTTAAATAGTGTCAGAGGCGTGCTAAAACAAGGTCCGGTCCAAAAGAATTGAAACAGAGTAAAAATAGGGCCCGGTCCACGAAAGTCGACGCCCAGACATCCTAGGAGACCCCCCAGGCGGCTAAAACAGCTCATCCAGGCGTCAAAATTGGATGCCCAAGCTTCGAGGCCCCGCTGTCTGGGCGGCGAAGGCCACCGCCCACCCAAGCTTTGGCTCTAGTCGCCTAAGCTTCTTGTTTTCCCTCCTTTAGGTGCCTTTTTATGCCCTTCTAAGCTTCATCTTCTTGGCTTTTCATCTCTTCTTCCAGTATTACCTCAATCTCTGTCAAAACAAAGGGAATTAGTCCTAAATCCATCGAAATCAACCTCAACTCTCTTATTCACACAACTTAATGAAAAAGCATAAGTCCAAGCAAGTTTCTAAGTGAAAAAGGGTGTTTTTAGTATCAACATTACATCCCAAATAACGGTGTTTTAAATCGTTATCACAGAACACAGTTTATAAAGCGTCATCAGCGCATCCTTCTATCCTCTGCTCGAACCGTTCAGAAGAAGCAAAACCAAGAGCAGTATCGCTCCGGAAGCCCCGATGGAGCTTTTGTTCTCTTCCACCAATTCCAGGCATAGAAGCGCGCATGCCATGTTCTGCTTCGAAGTTTCCGTTGCGTTTTTAGCACATATGTCAACGACTTCACTACTCTGGCATTGGTTATTAGCATTTTATTGTCCTCGTGGAGAGATAGATTTAATAGCGTTGATAAAGTGATGAGGTAATTAACATAATTAAGTGAATGTTCACATGTTTAAATATCCACGTAATAACCTCATATTGTGCCACGTGGTAGTTAAAGGATACCTCAACATGCCACCTCGCAAGAAAGTTAACGCCATCCACAACAATTAACGGTATGGCATTATTGACTAAATTTTACCAAAATAGGGATCCAATTGAGACTTTCAGAATACGAGGACCCAATTGATACGAATCTGCAAAAATACGGACCTCCGAAATGATTAAACCTTTGTTTTTGCAAATTTATTTTATTTTCATAATTAATTTTGACTTTTTCTCTCTTATAAAACTTTTTACAAAAATTATATTCTTAAAACATTAATAATAATAATAATACATTTTTTTTCATGTTAAAAATTAATTTTTATTTTTCACTTTATATAATAATTTTTATAATTATATATAATATTAACAATTACAATTTTATATTATTTTTACTACTAAGGGTATTTTGGTAATTTTTAATTTCTATCACTTAAACTTTTTTTTTATTTGTCACATCGATCAAATTTTACATTAATTTTCACAAACTTTACTTCTAAATCCACTTTCACTCACCTCCAAATCCCTTAAAACAACAACAATCAATTCAATCTCATCCCCTCAAATTCATCCACTCACCCTCCTCCAAGTCAATCCTCTAAAGTGAACACAACCTTAGTGTCGTTGTATTCATAAAGTTGACTTCGAAATCCAATAAGCATTGCTGAAGAGCACACTCCATACTCCAATTGTTCCAGATGAACATTAATGTTTAGTTTTCTACTAATAGAAATCAAGAAGTACCACTCAAAAACAAGATTGAATTCTCTGTTTTAACAGCTCCAAGAATTCTCCAAGAAGACGGTGGTGATATTTCTTGAGAGAGATTCAAAGGAAGAAGTCAATTGTGCTGATTGCTTGATCATAATCTGCACGAGGAAGGTGCTTCTTGATTGACCTTTGAAGGCTTGGTATCCTGTAAAGACTGCTATGTTGATTGAAGACTTAACAACCTGTGAAGTCTGTTGTGATAGGTTTGGCATCCTGTGAAGAGTGCTGGTTACACATTGAGGATTGCTTGACGCAGGTTCAGATTGCAGAAGAGGGGATTATTACTGCAATTTTGGTTTTGTTGTGCAACTATATTTTGGTTTTGGGTTAGAGAGGAGATTTATATTTTTGGTGGTGCTTCTATAAATTCCTTGTTGTAAAAACCGCAACCATTATAGTGCATTTGCTTCCTGGGTTGGAAGGACACTGGATGTAGGCATTGTTGGCCGATCCAGTATAAAAACCAGTGTTTGATTTTCTCTATCCCTACACTCTTTATTTCCAGTCGACTTTGTTTGTTTAGCAGTCAACTGCATTTTTTCGCTGCATTAAATTTTCATTACTTGCATTTCAAGAAAGATCAAAAAGCTTTGCATTTTTGTATAAAGATTGTGAAAAGATTTTGTTTTTGAACAAACACCAATTCACCTCCCCTCTTGGTGTAAAACGAAGCCTACTTGTTTCTCAACAATTGACACCAGAGCTGGTTTTCATAAGATATTTGAAAATTTAGTCGACTCTGTGTTTATTCTATTCGACTATAAAACCTGGGGATGACTTCCTGTTTTCAAACTTTTGGTGAAGGTGCTTTAACAGACCACCTCTGTTTGCTGGTGATAATTACCCTTTTTGGAAAATTCGAATGCAAATCTTTCTTGAATCACAAGATAAAGGAATTTTGGATGCCATTTTGAATGGTCCATATGTGCCTACAAAAATTGTTGACAATGAAATTGTTTTAAAACCTTATACTGAGTGGACTGTTGATGAAAATAGAAAAGCTCAGTATGATGTTAAAGCTAGAAATATAATTGCCTCTGCACTGACAATTGATGAATTTTTCAGGATATCTCAATGCAAATCTGCAAAGGAAATGTGGGATGTTCTAGAGGTAACACATGAAGGCACGGATGAAGTCAAGAGAGCCAGAAAGAATTCATTGATACAAGAGTATGAGTTGTTTAGAATGAAGGCTGGTGAAAACATCTACAATGTACAGAAACGATTCACTCACATTGTAAATCACCCGATGGCTCTTGGCAAAGTGTTTGACAAGGAGGAGATCAATATCAAGATTTTGAAAAGTTTGAACAGGAGTTGGCAACCAAAAGTCACTACAATCTCTAAATCCAAAGATCTTACAACTATTAATATGGCTACCTTGTTTGGCAAGTTATGGGAACATGAGTTAGAACTCGGTAGACTGAAGGATGAAGAGGAGATTGAAGAAAAGAAGTCCATTGCTCTGAAGGCTACAAGCAAGAACAACACAGAAATAGAGATGGACGACAAAGAACTGATGACCTTGATGGTAAGAAAGTTTAGTTGACTTATGCAAAATGATAGTCAACTGTCTAACCATGCAAGTCAAAGCAAAAAGAAGAGTTTTAGCACAAATTCTGTCCAGTGCTATGAATGTGGAAAAAAAGGTCACATCAAGCCTGACTGTCCTGAATTTCAGCCAAAGCAGAAAGGAAAGAAAAGATTCTCTCAAGGCAGAAATATGAGAAGAAAAGTAGCCTACATTGCTTTGGAAAACTCAGATTCTGAGAAATCAAGTGATGAAGATTTTGATCAAGAAGAGGAATCAAATTTGTGTTATATGACAGGTGCAACATGGGACGACTATGACAGTGATGCAGACATATCAAATGAACCAGTGGAAGTCAAATATGATCTGGTGCAAGAGACATTCAGAGAACTGCATGTTGAAGCAATACGACTGGAATACAAGGTTAATCGACTGAACTCTGAAAAAAGAGATTATGAATATAGAATTAATAACCTTGTTGCAGAAAATGAGAAATTGGAAAAAGAATTGAATGAAGCTTTGTTATCTGCTAGGAATGTTGAAATTAAAGCTGTTACAATAGAAAAGGCTTGTGAAAATTGTCCTACTGACATTGAAAAGATAAATTACTTGACTAGCACGCTAGCTAAGTTTACTCAAGGTAGAGACAACTTAGATGTTGTATTAAATTCATCCAGTAGAATTACAAATAGGTAAGGAATTGGTTACAAAGCTCAATCTAACAAAACCAATGCTAGGAAATTCACTGTTTTGAATAAGCCTGCTAGAAATGCATGTTTTTATTGCAATTGTATTGGTCATATTGTTAGAAATTGTTATTATAGAAATATTGTTGTTCCTAAAGGATTAGGTGTTTGGATACCAAAGGAACATGTAACAAGGACTAACACTCAAGACCCAAAGTCAAATGGGTACCACCAACAAAAACTTAATTGTTTTGCAGGATATACAACTGATGCAGAATTGATCTCAAGGATGAATCAATTATGGAATACATCAAAAACTTTGAGTGTCTACAACTGGTAAATCTGTATCTATCTGCTGCATCATGTACATATTGATTGATTGTTGCTGTATGATCGTTTGTGTTGTGTGCTAAACTGTTTGATTGGTTGAATTAGTTGAAAATGATTTTTATAATTCACAGTCGACTCCCAATATTAATACATTCGACTATGGTTTCTGGTTTTCAAATTCTTGAAACTTAAAATTTTGAAAGTTCTCTTCACATGTAAAATTAGGCGCGCATGTTTCCCTCCGTATAAGAGTCTTTCTTTCAACCCTTAAACCACTTTTGTCTTGTCATCTTCCAACATATCTCAAAATTCTGCAAGAAAGTTTCAAGAATCATCTTTTCATGGGGTCTTCAAGCAATTCGGAGAATGATGACTGCATGTCAAAAATCAACATCGATGAATCAAATACATTGAGTTGGTTCAGAAATGAAGAGGAACGACAAAGGTTCATAAATGGGTCAGTGAAGGTTGTAACCACTCCTATGAACATCAATCTTGATATGTTCAAAGGCGAAAGATTTACTTTTCCATATTGGCTTGAAGCGCAAGGATTGTCCGATTTCTTACAGATAAGAGGACCATGGTATCCTGATTTGGTCAAAGTATCCTACCACAACTTATGGGTAGAAAATGGCAACATCTTTTCTAAGGTAAAAGGAGTGAACATTCATTTTGACGATGTCTTATGGAATATTCCTCGGTTGTCAGACATTTCAGGTGGGGGCACTGTGCTCTTAGTAGGGTGATCTCTTCAGCCTATTTTTGTTGCAATTCCTGTTGTTAACGTATGATCTGAGCCTGCTCCTCCGTTTTGCTTGTGCCTCTAGCTGGGCCTGAAGTTCTCTAATCATATCTCTGTAGTTGTTGTTATCCATATTCCTTGTGGTCACCATTGGGAATTTTCAAGCCTCGGCCCCACGGTGGGCACCAAAATGTTCCGGTGGATATTTTATGGGACCGAGACACTAACCTTTCTGCTATGTTCTCCGTATCTCTGAATGTATGTCTGGACAGCTTGAGCCGCTCACCTTCCTTCAGCTTTAATATGGGCTTTTCGGTAGACTTCTTGACCAGGAGGGGGGGGGCGAGGGGGGAGGTACCTGCAAAAGGCACATCGACGCCCAAGTTAGGGGAGTAGTATAGAAGAACCGTGGTTCTTGAGATGATGATTCTCAGTATGAGAGAAGAGAGAATTTCTGTGTGAATTGGAAGTGTGATTAGAGCGTACCTGACTTGTGGACTCTCTCCTCTATTTGTAATGTGCTCCATGAAATATAAACAGAATTAGTATAAAAACAACCAAATGAATAAAAACGATCTTACTTATATGTTTGGTCTGATATTTCTGGCGTTATATCCGTTACATCTTTAATTACGTGTGTAGGCTTTTTAATTTAATTAAACACTGGCCCTTCTGGCGTTACGTCCATTCACTTGGTTTGATAGGACGACCGTTCGACTGGATACATCATATTTCAACCGAACGGTTGAAATATTATGCCGTACATAATCGCCCCATCGCAATATTTCGTACCGTAAAATAGTAGTTCCATCATTTTTTTCAAAAGTGAGCTTTTTTAACATAATTTTATACATTAATTAAAGTTACATAATTGTAGTCAAAGACATAATTTCGAGAGTAATAGTACTAATAATATTAAAATTAAAAAATGCATAAACCAAATAAAAATAAAAATAAGTAATTACACAAAATAAAATAAAACAAAAACCCTTAATAATTTTGACTTGGGGTACAATTATTATGAGAAAGACAAGGCTGCTACTTACTGCACCTCTCCATTTTTCTTCCTGTACCCACATAAGTTTTAATATCTCATTTTACCCTTTTCTTTTTGTGCCTCAAAATGTTTTTCACCTTTGCCTCCCTTTGCTTCATTTATTTCGTTTACATAAAGTCGTGTAGGATTGAAGGTGAAATTTTCATTCGACATGTGATGGAAGTTGAAAGATTGAAAGAAAAAAAAAATCATGAAAAAGAAGTTGTTTAGGCTATTTAGTAAAGAAAAAGAAACTTCAGGAATGAACGTTCTTAAAAGTATTTCTGGATTTTGAAAATTTTTTAAACATTTTGAGATATAATTTTTTTTATATTCAGAATCACTTTAAGGAATTTTCAGATTTGGAATATAAAATAAAACACCAGAATGAGTGTTTCCAAATCTGAAAAACTCCTTTTGGAAGATTTATCCTGAAAATGATTTTTATATTTGAATATTCTAAAAGATATTTTCAAATCTGAAAATTCCTTTTGGAACCCATTTCGACGTATAAAAGAATTTTTAAGAGTTTCGAAAGACATTTTTTGAATTTGTAAATGCCTTCCAGAATATTCATTTTAGAATTTTTCTATATTCCAAATCCAAAAATACTTTATGGAACCGTGATTCCAAAACATAAATAAAAGTTATTTTCTAGAACGGATGTTTTAAAAGATATTTATAGATGTGGAAATATATTTGAAACATTTATTATGATTTTTTTTTCTTTTTTAAATAATTAAAACCACTTCTTCTCTGTGATTAATTTTTTTTTTAATGTTCTTTTTCATTTCGTCTTTCTTCATCCATTATAGGTAGAGTGGGGATTTCGTCTTTAATTATGCATGACTTTGTGTAAAAGAAGAAAAGGAAGTAAGAGAGAGGAAAATGCTGAGCATTTCGCGGCACAAAGAAGAAGAGATGTGATGTATTATAACTTCTGAGGGTGCAGAAAAATATACGAGATCCATGAAGTACTGTGATATATTATAACTTATGGGGGTGCATAAAAAAAGAGGTGCAAGAAGTAGCAGTCGAAAGACAAGTGTTTATTTGCTGGCTATATTTTATTTAGAGCTCTCAAATGGGTTATAACCAATGGGTTAATCTGGCCCACCATGGGTTTGGGCTGGTTGAGTTTGAAAAGGGGGTTACTCTCTGTACCTCCCCAATTCCATCCCCCACCCCCCTAATTTTTTTGGATTTTTTTTTAAATACAAAAATAACTTTTTTGTATTTTTTATTTTTACTTTTTTACCCCTATTTACTAAAGTTAACCTACCCTACCTCTTTTACACTCTAAACACACACAGACTCATAGATTCCCTCCTTCGCGTATTCCCACCCCCACCAAAGCTTTCATTTTGAAATGCTCTCTGCAACTCTCACTCTCCCAGTCCTCCTCTGAACCTGCTGTTGCTTTGTGCGGCGGGTGGCGGTGCGGTGAGTGTGTGGCGGTCCGGCGCGATGCGTAGAGGTGTAGACGTTGGTTTCGTTTTGTGAGTGTGTTGGGCGGTGCGGTTGTGTTTGGTGCTTTGCAGCCGGTGTGTGCGGCGGCGCGGAGGGTGCTGGTGCAGCGGGTGTTGCGGCGGTGCGGGGCGGTGGTTCTTCTTCGTTCGTTTCGACTGGTTAGTTTCTTTTCGTTTCTTCTATTTTTTTTTAATGTATGTAATGTGTAGGATTGGGTAGCTTTCTCTATTGTTGATATTTGGTTGTTGTGTTTGTTGAGGTTTTTGTGGTCTACTGTTGAGTTCTGTGTTATTTGTGTGCTCTGTGTTGTGTGTATTGAGGAAGAAGACGTCCAGGCACTAAAACTGATGTCGATATCCATCGACGGATGTCAACATCCGTTTCCTATTTTTATGTTTTTAGTTTATTTAATAAGTAATTATATTTTAACTTTTTATTTACAATTAATTTTGTTACGTACTTATTTTTATGTTGTTACATATAAATTTCTTTATTAAAATATATGAAAATTAATATAAAAAGTAAACTAATAAAAACAAATCTTAAAAGATAAAACTAATAAAATAAAAATCTAATAAAAACAAATCCTAAAAAATAAAACTAATAAAAAAAATCTTAAAATATAAATCTTAAAAAAATAAAACTAATAAAAACAAATCCTAAAAAATAAACTAATAAAAACAAATCTTAAAATATAAATCTTAAAGAAATAAAACTAATAAAAACAAATCCTAAAAAATAAACTAATAAAAACAAATCTTAAAAAATAAAACTAATAAAATCAAATCTTAGAAAATAAAACTAAGAAAAACATAATCTAAAATAATCAATAAAACGCTGAAACGGACGGATACCCACATCCGTTTCCGCGTAAATCGAGGACTCGCGGCTTTATAAGAGGATCGTTGATAAGAGGATCGCTGATAAGAGGATCACTGATGAGAGGTGAAGGACAAATTCTTTTAGGAGGAATCGATGTCTCAATAATCACTTGAAAGACAAGAAGAATGGAAGAAAGAATTTCTAGAAAAATAGAACAAAGAATTTATGAGAAGAAAGAATAAAGATGAAAGTATGAAGATAAAAAAAGAGAATAAATAGGTTATGTGGGGGTGGGGGAATAAAATCATAAAATTTTATTTCTAAATATAAATTTTTGTTAAAGGATAAAATTGGAATAGAAAAAATAGAGCAAAGGGTAAAAATGGAATGGGGAGGTATAGGTAGCAAGTGGGGAGGTGCAGGGAGTAACCCCCGTTTGAAAAAAATGTATTTGTTTTGT
Source organism: Vigna radiata var. radiata (assembly GCF_000741045.1). Lineage (NCBI taxonomy): Eukaryota > Viridiplantae > Streptophyta > Magnoliopsida > Fabales > Fabaceae > Vigna > Vigna radiata. The sequence continues at coordinate 205,909 of NW_014543621.1, read as the reverse complement.
GCGTATTAATTTTCAATCTGACTAATTTAAATCCGATTCATCCGGATTGAACTTGTGGTGAACTGGATTGGCCTATCAACCCACCTATCTAATTTTATTTTATTAAAATTTAATTTTAATTTTATAAAAAAATATTTTTTAATTTTTTTTACTTAAAAAAATTATTTAAGTTTTCTATTTTCAAAATTAATTAAACACCCATGTTGTACATATTCATTTTGTAAATAAAAAAGTTTGTAATTTTTTATTTAAAAAAAGTTCTAATTAAGTAGGCCGATGAATCAATTCGTTTACACACCAATCATGATAGATCAGACTAGATACGAATTTTTCTAACTAACTAATAAATGAGTTAAGTTAGGTTGATGGATAACCTCATCATGGATAACCGCTTTTAGGATGTTGCTCCCTCCACCTCCCCAAGTGCTTCTCCACCTCTCCACTATTTTCATTTATTTCAAAAATATTTTACACCTCCCCATTATTTTTTTTATTCCAAAAATACCCTACATCTCCCACTATCCTCAACAATATTTCTCTTTCTCTCTCTACACTAATGAAGCATTCACATGGTTCAGATTTGAATTTGTGATATACTGCAAAATATAAAATTCAGAAAAAACTTCAATATTAGTGTTTCTACCACTTCCATTTTATATTAATAGTAAATAATAACATATTATTATTATTATTATTATTATTATTATTATTATTATTATATACTAACTTTATAATAACAAAAAACTAAATAAATTTCAAATCTTTAACAAATAACTTTTTTTTTATATTTTAAGTATTTAATAATTTTTTTATATTATTTATCTAATAAATTAAATACTTTATTCAAGTTATTTGAGTCGAATATATTTGTAAGTTAAAACATAATATAATGTTAAAAATTATAGATATTAAATGTAAAAAAACACACATATATATAAATATTTTTCTAAAAGTTTAGAACAAAATTTTACTATTTATTAAGTAATTTGAAGAAAAAAAAATATATTGAAGAACAAAAATAAGATTGAATCAAACTTATTTAAGGGAATATATAAAAAGTTGAAATTTAAGCTATGTATATGCTCCATTAATGAGCTATGTAAATGTTTCATTAATGGGACATGTAAATGCTCCATTAATACATAGAGAGAAAGAGAAAAATTGTTAAAGATAGTGAGAAGGTATATGATATTTTTGGAATAAAAAAAATAATATGAAAGTATAAAATATTTTTAAAATAAATAAAAATAATAGAGAGGTGGAAAACCACTTAGAGAGGTCGAGGGAGGAATACCTCCCTTTTAACATCACTAATTTTATGGGTGTGATTTGTGGATAATGCACAATGCATAATGATTCCTTGCAAGTAGGAGTGTGAAATGTGAGACTTAATCAGTTATTGCAATCTGTATCTGCCAACACGTAATTCTTGTGGGGACCATAGCATTTAACATAACCGACACAAAATAAAAGTGGGAAACACAGCACAAGGATATTTCTCTCGCACTAAAAACATATATTCTAAAAGCCTGTCTTAATCTTTAGTCATTAATTAGAAGTTGAAATGTCAAAGTTAGCTTCCATTCACCTCATGCATTTGCTGACTTCAATAATGATGAATGGTCATTTTTCCATGAAATTTCTCAAGTAATATCATATCATTGGACAAGGTAGAAATCGCCTTTCCATTTCATATGACTTGTGGCAATTTTCAATCGTTAATCTCATTTTTAGATTGAGGTAATCTTCCATAACAAAATTTTAAACCCTTCAATTATAAAGAAAAAAGAAAATTGTTTTGAAAATATTGATAAAATCATATATAATTTTTAATACAAATACCTAATAAGAAAAAAAAAAAAGACAGCATTAAAGTTTGAGATCTTCCCCCTCACCTCCATAGTATCATCTTACACCTCCAAAATTACTTTAATAGTCATTCATTTACACAGGGTTGAGTAGCATTAATGAAACTTAATAATCATATTAATTATTACTTGTTTTTTCACCAACCAATCGTAAGAATTTAGTATGTATACTTGTATCCCCACATTTTCGAAACATACTGAAATATATTCATTTTTAGCGAAGTTTTTCTTTGGTTTTTTGTTGTCTGACGTTGTGTTGTTGTTGTCTCAGTAGCTGGTTGTTGGTGGTGGTGGTCCCGGTGGTCCCGTAGTGGTGTCTCTTGTGGTGGTGGTGTGTGTGTGGTGTTCTGTGCTGCAAGAGGAGATCTATAAGAGGTAAGTTATAGGTTAGAAATTTTAACCAAACATCTATAGTCTCACTAGCGTTCAAACACCGACTAAGAATTGCCGCAGTTCGATGTTCGGTTAACGATGTTGCGCAATTCAAATTTCGGTTATATACTTCTTTATATATATATATATTATGTTTATATTTAACTGGTGTCTTGTATATGTTTTATTATTTGTTGTTTTTATAATATTTGTTATGTTTTTTTATATATATTATGTTTTATTAATTTTAAACTTATATATTTTTTACAATAATTAAATATGTTGAATATAAATTATAATGATAGAAACCTTAACCGAACTTTGAAGTTCGGTTAAGGCTTTTATTGGAATTATTTTATTCTCTGTTCATATCTGTACATTTATGTTCATATATTTTTATACTTATATTCCTTTTTTATATTACTCTGAACAATTATAGATATCAATTGTACTCTTTCCTTATCATTCAATAAGAAATACAATATTTCATTCTTTCTTCTTTTGTGACATGGTATAAGAAGAAAATTAATTATTGATCACGTTCTTCTGCAACCAATTCTCTTACTACCAAAAATATTCATCTTCTACCTCTTGTTCTTGGCTTTCCTACAATTTCTTCTCATTCAATGACTTCTGCAATTGTTTCTTCTTCTAATAATTCTCAGGCGCAGTCACATTCCTCAGCTTTGGGACTTTCTCAAGAGCAAATTCAAAGTCTATTGGCACTTCTTCCTCAATCTAATCCCACAGTCACACATTCTACTGGTCTAGTGAGTTCTCATAATGTTTCCACTTTTTCTCAGGATCAAGGTCATATCTCTTCCCAATGGATTCTAGACACAGGTGCTACTGATCATATATCAAGTTCTTTGTCTCATTTTATTTATTATCATAAAATCTCACCAATTGCAAGTTCTCTACCCAACAAGAACTCTTCATTTGCTCATTTTTCTGGCACAGTTTCTCTTGGCCCACACCTTACCTTACATAATGTTTGTTTGTTCCTAATTTTTCAATCAATCTTATTTCGGTCACAAAGTTAACTAAATCTCTATCTTGTAAAATTATCTTTTCTGAATTTTCATGTGAAATACAAGACAAGTCAACCCTACAGATGATTGGGAAAGTGAAGAAAAAGATTACTTGTATGTCATGGTAGTTCCTGCATCCCCACCCCTTGCTTCATCAATTGCTATTTCTACTGAGAATTCTATTGCTTGTTCTACAATAAGACCTGACTCTACAGATATTTGACACTCTAGACTAGGACATCCTTCTTCTTCTTGTTATACCAAATTTCGCACAATGTATGCCACTTTACCTGATACAAAATCCACTCCTTGTGATACTTGTCACTATTCTAAGCAAAGAAAATTGCCTTTTCAATTAAGTATTATTGTTTCAAAAGCTCCTTTTGATTTAATTCATGTTGATATTTGGGGGCCATATTGTACTTCTTCTGTAAATGGTTTCAAATATTTCTTAACTATAGTGGATGATATGTCTAGATTCACATGGATTAAATTGATGGCAAGTAAGTCTGATACAAGATCACATCTTATTGGCTTTGTTTCTTATATCAAAACTCAATTTGGCATTGATGTAAAAGCTGTTAGATCAGATAATGGTAATGAGTTTGCAATGACAGATTTTTATAGACAAAAAGGGATACAACATCAATTATCTTGTGTTGAAACACCTCAACAAAATGGAGTTGTTGAGAGAAAACATCAACACATTCTCAATGTTGCTAGATCTTTAATGTTTTAATCCCATTTGCTTATAGTTATCTGGTCATTTGCTGTTCGTTATGTTGTGCAACTCATTAATATTTTACCTTCCACATTTTTGACATATTTTTCTCCATCTTAGCTGTTACACAATGTTAAACCTGACATTACTTACTTGCGAGTTTTTGGCTCACTTCGCTATGCTTCAACTCTTCAAGCACATAAAACAAAATTTCAACCTCGTGCAAGAAAATGTGTTTTACTTGGTTTTAAAACAGGAGTGAAAGACTACCTTTTGTTAGATTTCAACTCAAGGGAAATTTTTCTATCAAGGAATATAGTATTTTATGAAAACATATTTCCTTTTCTTACTAGTGACAAGCACTCACCTATTGATACACAAAATTTAAATTCATTAGATTTAGTCACCAAAATCAATTCATCTCCATAACCTCTTTTCTCAGAAGTTACTGATCAACCCTCTTTACCACCTACATCTTCTNCTTCTATTGTTCCAGACCCTGTTAGCTTTTCTTCTCAACCTGTTTCTGTTGAACCTGCCACTGCTACTCAACTAGGCCAACACATAAACCATCTTATTTGCATGACTATCATTGCAACATGTTATCTACTTCTTCTGCCACTCAGTCATCCACAGGTACCTTATATCCTATCTCTTCATATCTCTCATATGATGCATTATCATCTCTTCATAAATCATATGTCTTTAATCTTTCCCAAGTTAGTGAACCTAAAACCTATAACCAAGCCATCAAACATGATTGTTGGAGAAATGCCATGGATCAAGAAATTGCAGCTTTAGAAAATACCAAAACTTGGGTTTTGACCGATCTACCTTATGGAAAGCAACCTATCAGATGTAGATGGGTATAGAAAATAAAGAGGCATGCTGATGGGAGTACTGAACAATATAAGGCAAGGTTAGTAGCCAAAGGCTACACACAACAGGAAGGCTTAGATTACTTTGATACTTTTTCACCCGTTGTCAAACTCACAACAGTAAGATTGGTTCTGGCTTTAGCAGCTTCCAAACATTGGTATTTACATCAACTAGATGTAAATAATACCTTTTTACATGGGGATCTAGATGAAGAGGTATACATGACTCTTCCTCTTGGCTACAAAACAGAAAAACCAGGCCAAGTTTGCAAGTTGTTAAAGTCTTTATATGGACTCAAGCAGACCTCTAGACAATGGAATTCCAAGTTCACAACTACTTTACTTTCTTTGGGCTACATACAATCAAAATCAGATTATTCACTTTTTGTCAAAAATGATTGTGCTCATATCACCATCTTACTTGTTTATGTAGATGATATAGTTTTGACAGGTGATGACATCCAGGAAATCCAAACTATGAAGGCTCTATTGAATGCAAAGTTCAAAATTAAAGACCTAGGCCAACTCAAGTATTTTCTGGGCTTAGAAATTGCAAGATCTCAACAGGGCATTAATTTGTCACAAAGGAAGTATGCTCTAGAATTACTAGAAGATGCAGGATTGTTGGGATGTCAACCTGTTTCTACTCCCATACAGCCAGGCACAAAATTCTCCAAGACAGAAGGAAAACCCTATTCAGATGTGCAAGCCTATAGAAGACTTCTTGGCAGGTTATTATATCTAACCAACACAAGACCAGATTTATGTTTTGCTGTTAGTAATCTCAGTCAATTTCTTTCCAATCCTTTGGAAGATCACTATGCAGCAGTAATAAGGATCTTGAGATATATCAAGTAAAGTCCAGGACAAAGATTATTCTTTCCCTCCAACACAGAACATTCTCTCAAGACTTTTAGTGATTCTGATTGGGCTGCTTGCTCTGATACTAAAAGGTCTATGACTGGTTTTAATGTGTTCTATGATGCATCCTTAATCAACTGGAAATCCAAGAAGCAAGGTACTATATCTAGATCATAACTGAAGCAAAATATAGAGCCTTAGCTTCCACAACATGTGAAATTCAATGGCTTTTGTATCTGCTCCATGGTTTGAAACAGACTCTGCCACAACCAGTTCCTCTATTTTGTGACAATCAATCTACTATACGAATTGAACAGAATCCAGCCATGCATGAACAAAGCACAATGAAATTGATTGTCATCTCATAAGGGATAAAGTTCAAGTTGGTGTAATTAAGCTCCTGCCTATTTCTACTTCATCACAACTTGTAGACATTCATACTAAAGCTTTGCATCTAGCACAATTTCAATCTTTGTTGTCCAAGCTGAACATTAAGGATATATATGTTGCAGCTTGAGGGGGGATATTGGAATTATTCTATTCTCTATTCATATATGTGCATTTATGTTCATATATTTTTATACTTATATTCCTTTTTTATATTGCTCTGAACAATTATATGCATATATATATATATATATATATATATATATATATATATATATATATATATATATATATATCAATTGTACTCTCTATTTATCATTTAATAAAAAATACAATATTTCATTCTTTCTTCTTTTGTAACAGCTTTGTCGGTGTTAAAATGTCGGTTCAGGAACAACGTAAGTCAAACTACGATAATTGTGAAAACTTTAAGTTTGACGCACTTCGAAATACACTTATATATGTTTACAACACTTAAATATGTGTTTCTTTTCATTATTTATTTTTAATATTTTTTTTATTTATTGTACTAGTTAAATTTGTAGGTATTATTTTTTATCTAGTATTTAATTATTTTTTTTAAATTATATTGTTTGTTATTAAGTTTTTAAAAAATTTTATATGTCTTAAGTTTTTAAGTTTTATTTAATTTTGAATAAGTTTGTTGTTTTTTATTTAGTATTTAGTTTATAATAAAAAATGTGTTATTTTATTAATTCTTTTATGTGTTAATTTTTTTAATTTTTGATTTAATTTATAATATGTTTGTATTTGGTTATTTTTATTTAAATTTGAAAACATTTTATTATTTGTTATTTGTTATTTATTACTTCATTTGTGATATATAATAATATTTTTAGAATTTAATTTAATTGATAATATGTTAATTTTTTGTAATTTTAATATCATTGATATTAATTTTTGTTGCTTATTTAATTTTTAATTTATGTTGTAATCTTTATAATATATGTTTTTTATTTATTATATAAAGTTTAATACGTTAAGCTGTTTTTTAGTAGTTAAATTATTATATGTTAATGTTTATTGTAGGTTTTAATTAATATTAATATATGGATAACTATCTATTTGAATTAGTTAATTCTCAAATAAATTCGAGTTTCGTGTCCGATTTTTGTTCTTTTGTAAATGAAGTGGGTGAGAGTGATTACACAAATAAGTTTTCCACTGATCAAATATTCCCCTGACGTGACGATTTAATTGATTGGGTTTGAAATATTGCATTCGACCTTGGATTTGTAATAGTCATTATAAGATCTGACACAGCAACAGGTGAAGTTGGAAGAAAGAAATTTGTTTTTTAGGTTTTGAAAGTAGTGAAAAATATAGGAAGTATAAACCAAATATTCAACCGAGTGTGTCTAGCACAAGAAAATGTGAATGTCGGTTTAGGTTGAGGGGTAAACCTAAAGGAGAGGGTTGGGTTTTAATTGTTATGTGCGCCTATCACAACCATGAATTAGCACAGAGTTTGGTTGGTCATCCTTTCGTTGGGAGTTTAAATGTAGATGAACACTTAATTCTTGTTGACATGACTAAGAGTCAAGTAAAACCCTCAAATATTCTTTTGACTCTTAAAGAACATAATAATGATAATGTCACTACTATAAAGCAAATATATACCGTGAGATACACATACAAACTATCTTTGAGAGGGTCGAGAACTGAAATGTAACAGTTGATGATGATGTTAGATAAAGATAAATATATTCAATGGAGTAGATCTTTGGACGATTCTGACGTGGTTAATGACCTGTTTTGGATGCATCCTTATTCAGTGCACTTATTGAATTCGTTTAACATAGTTTTTTTTATGGATACCACATACAAGACGAACAAATATCATCTTAGCATGCTTGAGATAGTTGGGGTCACATCAACTGGTTTGACATTCACAATCGCCTTTGCTTTCAAGTGAACGTCAAAATAATTTCACTTGGGCATTGGAAAGGTTCAAAGGATTATTTATAACATTAGAGGGCGGTCCACACGTTGTTGTCACTGATAGAGAGCTTGCTTTGATGAACGCCATTGGCAGTGTATTTCTTGAGACGTATCAGATGCTTTGTACCTTCCACATTATGAAAAATGTTAAAGCGAAATGCAAGAGGTTAGTGAATGATGTTGAGGCATGGGATGTCTTTTTAGAAGTGTGGCAAAATGTGATGGATTATGACGATCAGTCCATGTTTGAAGCTTATGTTGATTGTCTTCAGTATGTCTCTGTTACATGGTCTCTATTTTTTGAACATGTGAACCATACTTGGATCATTCCATGCAAGGCATACTTCGTTAAGGCGTGGACTAACAGAGTGATACATCTAGGCAACACTACAACGAACAGGTAAGTGTTATTCTTTATTTTTTTTTTACTTATTTATGTTATATTTCTTCTTATACTCTTAATATGTTTTGTGATAGGGTTGAGTCTGCACATTGGAGCCTTAAGAGATTATTGGGGTTCAGTATGGGAGACCTACGCTCATGTTGGGATGTTATGCATAATGTGATTGTCTTACAACATAACAAAATAAAGGCGTCATTTGAAAAAAGTCTTAACCTCATCAGTGATCAATATAAAGGTTTCATATATAGAAGACTTGTTGGTAATAGCATGCTCTTATACCACTGAAGATATCCTACAACACACGTAGATGGATCATCGTCACGGGCTGGAATGATGTTAGTAATAGCATGCTCAACATACCGCAGCCAACAATGATCAATACTAGGAATGTCTGGCATCAGAAGAGTCTCAGGGCTACGTGGTACGAACCTTGCAGCACGAGGATCAATTTCGTTGTACCTCCCCGACACTTGCTTCCTTCCCATTATAGGAAAGTGCTCATATATCCAACTCTACAAAAATATTACTCAAATTGTGTTATACATTCCTAGCATTCTCATAAGATATGAAAATAAATTTGCATAGCTAAGTTCTACCTATAGAAGAATGGAATATCCAATTATTTGTTTAACATCACTAAAGCTAGCATCTCCAAGCTGCTCGTATGTATGAGCTGTGCCGCTACTCCCCAGGCATATCTCCCACAGGCAAGTCTCTAAAGAGAAGTAGGTACGATACTCTAATGAGAGTGCCACTCTTATTTGTAAATATTGTGCATCCAATCAGATGCAACAAGTAGCAGTCTTCACATGATGCCAAGCCTTCAAAGATCAATCAAGAAGCACCTTCTTCGTGCAGATAATGATCAAGCAGTCAGCCCAATTGCCTTCTCCCTTTGAAATGATCAATCAAGATAGATCACCAATGTCTTCTTGGAGAATTCTTGGAGCTACTAAAACAAAGAATTCAATCTGAAACAAGAAATGAAAATGTCAGTTTCTCAAAAGTCTCAAAACAACTTGTGTTCTGTCTTATTTATAGTTTTCTGTTAGACAGATTGTTTCTCAGTCGAATAGCCTACTAATCCAGTCGACTGTATTAAAACAATTATAACAGACAGTCAACACATAGGCTCTCAATCAACAAAAAACAACACACATTTATTACATTTGACTAAGTCATCATGCTTAACTAGTATTAAAAATATAGCCGTTGGAGCGCGTAAGCGTGACAAAATTCAAAAACAGATCAATAATACAGTCGAATGTACACATAATCAAGTCGAATGAAACATGAAAAAACACTTTGAAATTCTTTTCAACTCAAAACGTCACAAAGCACTGATGTTCAAAGTCTATACAAAGGTTTTAGAATAGTCGAATCCATTTCAGGTGTATTCGACTGGACTAGAACTTTGTCACACAATTATAAGTTCATAAAGGTGCTTGTGATCTTTCACTTCCAAAAATGTGAAATAAAATGTTTTTAATCATCCAGTTTATATTGCACATTTTCATACAAGCATGTTCCACAAATATATCACACAATCAATCATAGGAACATACAACACAGTACATCAAAACATGTTCTGCAGATATAACAACAAGTTCAAAGCAAGAACATGTAATGCAACAACATGTGTACTGTTATTAAGCATTGTGTCATCATCAAAAACCAGATTGATATAGAGTTTGTGTTGTCAACAATCTCAACATCTTTAGCTAGAATGTTTAACAAGTTTTGGTTTCTACATGTTTTTGGATTTTTACTTGAGACACTTAAGGATTTTACCAAAACATTGTCTCAACACTTCAACATCATTATACATTTGAGAGTTTAACTGATTACTGTTAGGTACAGTATAGCTTACGCGTTTAGCATAACTCTCATAGACGCTTTGACTTGAAAGTCATTTGGTGTTGCATCTGGATGCCTTAACTTTGGTTGCTTTACATTTTATTTATGCTTAAGTGTTTTCTTAAGATTTTTCCTATGTTACTAGATGATTTGGGATTTTGAGCCTAACACTTATGTTTCTGCATGTCCTATTATACCAGTTGTAGCTTCTTCATATTCTCATTTCGTTTGATGTTGTGCCTAAGTGTTTTTGTATGAGTTAGATTTTTAACTTTGGAAGTCGTTTGTAAATGCTTCTTACTAGACTTTTAATTCCTAGTAGTTTTCTCAAATTCTTGTTAATCTATTGTGGATTCCTAGTGTTTAATGATTTATTACTGAGTTTGATGTGTTATTTTAATTATGTGGACACCTTCAATTTTATACTTAGTATTCCTATATATCATTTAGTGTTTTTGACTATTTTCACTCTATGACTCTATTCAAGACTACTTCGTCTAATGTTGTTTGTTTATACTTCAAAACCAAAAATGTTGTAGACAAGCTTATCTTGTCTCAACAAGGCTGGGTAAGGAAAGTCGTCCGTTATACGCTAGTAGATGATGATCTATTTATAATAGACTATAGTTAGCCTTTGTTGAAATGTGTTACTCTAAAGCAAGCCGGTTACATAATATGCAAGACACACAAAGGTATTTGTGGGTATCACTCTAGGGCGAGAACCATGGCAGTACGAATCCTACGAGAAGGATACTTTTGACTGACTATGGAGGCAAATTATGTTGATTATGTTTAAAATGTATACCTTGCCATAAGCACGGAAACATCATACATGACAAGCGTGAGGAATTACACCATATCTTCTCCCTATGGCCTTTCGCGAAGCGGGAAATGGATATTCTTCATCCTTTTGCACTAGGCAAAGGCTAAGTTAAATTCTAACTAGTCGACATTGAATACTTCACCAAGTGGATCGAAGCAAAGCCTCTAGCAACGATCATAGCTCAATAAGTGCAATTCTTTGTTGGGAAGAACAAAATATGTTAGTATGACTTGCCTCACATTCTCATCACTGGTAATGGACGACATTTATAAACAAAGAGCTAGCCAAATTCTACACCGGCCTCGACATAAAACACATAGCTAGCTTAATGGAGCACCCCCAATGTAATGAGCAACTTGAAACTACCAACAAAGTCATCTTGGTGGGAATTAAAGAAGAGATTGGACTCGGCCAAGGAAAGGTGGCCAGAAGACTTGCTAGAGGTATTGTGGGCATATATAGGTTTACTACCCGATCTTCAACCAAAGAAATACCCTTCAGCTTAGTATATGACACTTATGCCATGATCCTTGTAGAGATTGGAGAACCATCTTTGCAATGACAAAAGTATGACGAAGAACACAATCAAAATTGTCTCGGTACTAGCTCGGACTTACTAGTCGAAAAATGAGAAAAAACCCAAATATGTTAAACAACTACAAAGCAAAGTGTGACCAGAAGATACAACTCCAAGTTGTAATCCAGGAGCTTTAGAATGGGTGACCTAGTATGACGAATGGCAAGCAATGCCAAGAAAAGTGACGACAAGTTTTACGCCAATTGGGAAGGACCACTCTATATAGTTGAAGATGCCAACAAAGGTGCTTATAACCTATAGAATATTTGTCACGACAGCATGTACATAATACTTAGAATGTAACACATTCAAAGTTTTACTTCGAAGCTAGGAACTTGTAGATAGCTAACTACTTGTAATCCTAAATGTACTATTTTGTTAATCAATCTTTTTTCCTAATGAGGGGTTTGGCCAAGAAGGTTTTAATGAGACACTTGATCAATAAAATAAAGGATTTTTACTTTACATTCTTTGTCACCTACCTAGGTGGTCTTGGTTCAACCTTTCACATAGTTTCTTATTGCTTACTTTGGTAGTTTTTGTTGAACCTTTCATGTAGTTCACTGCTACCTACCTAAACGGTCTTAGTTGAACCTTTCATGCAATTTTCTACCGCCTATCTAGGTCGTCTTGATTAAACCTTTCATGTAATTTCCCACTACTTAAAGAGTCTTGATTGAACCTCTCATAGTTATCTATCACCTACATAGGTGGTTGTGGTCCCAAATTCAAAAATTTTCATTTTTATACGATAATTTTGTGACAATAAGAAACATATTACTCGATAGATGGATTATTGTTTCACTTTTATTATTAAAGAAGTAAAGACCACATGAATAAAATGGGAAAAGATTGATTATTTTTTTCACTTCTATTATTTTTATGTATAATAATCATTCCAATTTATACATAAAAAATAATACAAAGAAGATTTGCCATTCCTTGTAATCTTATTATAAATAAGTTATAATCGCGTAAAAACTCAACCGAATTGACCGAGACTGCTTTTTCATAAATTTTTTGGTATAATGGAGGATAGTTTTACGTGAATATTTATTAAAAAATAATAATCTATTAGAGTTTAATACCAAATTTTAAGGTTGTCATATTAAAAGAGTTACTATCTATGATAAATTGTTTCTAGAAAACAAGGCAAAATTTCTTCTTGAAACGTGAGTGCGTTCGTGTGATCTTGAAACGCAGTTACTGAGCAATTTCCATTTTAATGAGAAATTGCGCAGAAGGTATTACTTGTAGCTAAGCAATTCATGGTTGAAGGCTATAATTAAGAAGGTGATGTTCCATAGTGTTGAGGTTGAACTCTCTTATTCTTTGGTGTAGCAGATGGCAGGGGGTTCAAATTCAAAGAGGCATCCTGTCAATAGGGGCACTGATTCCATAAACACACAGGGTATAATTGAAGGGAATAATCTGCAACCACAAAAGCAAGTGCAAGAACGTGTTACTGTTCTCGACCAACATTTCTATGATGGAATCCCATGCTTTGCCGATGTTTGCTTTCTCCATAAGTCAAGCTCAATCTCAAAGGTTGATTGCTTGGTTTTTAATTTTGATTTCAAATCATTCATTGATGTCTGTTCTGCTAAATACAACTGGGTTTAAGGTATATTTGTAGGTAACAATTACTATTTTTGAAACTGTCTCTTATCTTGGACATGACATGTTTGGATAAACTTTGAAGACAGTGAATTAAAATGTTTCCACAAGTTGTGAACTTCAGCTTTTAGAGGGTGTTTGTTTTATTTTGATTTTCTTTTTCTCTCCTGTGACTGTTTATTAGAAAGTTTATCCAAACAAATGTTGATTTTCAGGTCTCAGAGATGAGTTTACTCTTGAGCAGAGCTGGCTCTATTGGATGTGGAAAGGTTTTGGATACCATTGGGAGCAGCATCACAAATTTTAATGCTTCTGGAGCTGCAATTAAGGGGAACGGAATTTCTATTTTGGCATTCGAGGTTGCAAACACAATTGTCAAAGGTTTTAATCTTCTGGAATCTCTATCCGCAGAAAGTGTTAGGAATTTAAAAGAAAAGGTGCTTCTTTCAGAGGGTGTGCAAAATTTAATATCAGAAGATATGAATGAACTTCTTAGGATCGTTGCAGCAGACAAGAGGTAAAATATTGGTTAAATTAAATTACTAAGAATGACTTCTCTACCATCAATAAACTAAGAGTTTTGGGTTTGCATCAATTTCTCTATAACTACTTGGAAAAGAAAATAAATGGAAAAAAATGGAATAAACTTCTCAAAAAGATAAAATTAACTTATGGAAAAGCTAACAACATAACATGAGAGAACTTTTACAAATTAGCAATGCATAACCTCATTTTAGTTTATGGAGAAAATTATTTAAACTTTTCTTCATATTTTCTCTTCCAACGTGACTCTGTAAAACAGAAATATGAACCGTATGTCATTTTGGATTATGTTGTCAGGAAGGAGTTGAAAGTTTTTTCTAATGAGGTGATTCGTTTTGGAAATCGTTCGAAGGATCCTCAGTGGCACAATTTAGATCGTTACTTAGAAAAGTAATACAAATTGTTCTCCTTCAACTTGTCTAGCCTTTTCATTCATCATCAAATAAATATTTAGCCTCATTTATTCTTTGATGTATTTTCTTTGTAAATTTTAGAATTAGCAGACAATTAAACACCGAAAGACTGTCAAGAGACGAGGCAGAATCAATAATGCAACGATTGATGACTTTGGTTCATTTTACAGTTGTGAGTGTATTCTTTGTATCACTAACTGGTAATAGTAACTTTTGAAGCTGATAGTGTAAGAAAACTTGAAAAGGAAAGAGGTCCATGGTATCACAATGACACATGTATTCTACAAGTGAAACTAATATGATGGTTATGATACCTTCTTGATTAATCTAATCTTTACTCATTTAATTTGATTGTACAAATTACGTCTTATAGAAGGAATAGACTGTTACAAGTAAATGTTGAAATGTGTTATATACTACTTGTATAAATTGGTAGTTTAATAAATTACCTGAGGTGTCATATTTACTGCCCCTTTTGTTATCTCTGCTCATTTTCTACCATTTTGCAGTTACTTGATCTTCTAGATTTTCTATTACTTTCCTTTGCCGAAACCAATTTCTCTTTGCATATTCTTTTTATTCAACTAAGTATTTTATCTTTATGTGGGGTTAGTTCTAAAATTGGAAAACAATTGTCTGGCTGCAGAAATTGTACCATGAGTTAGATGCTTGGGATAAACTTCAACAACATTTTCAGCGTAAGTGTGAGTTGGAGGATCAAAGATGGAGTTTTTTAATGTTACCAATGGGCCATAGCATAATATTCATCTTGTCTTTGTGTGTAACAATTTTTAATATTAAATCAGAAGCTCTTATATACTTAATTTAAAGTGAAGAACAATTTGGAATTAATGTTATTGTTCTTGTTGAAAATAGAGCCATCATTTTAGTCGGTGGTGAATGTGTAGAACCATGGGACAAGGTTCACACTAATCATGCAATCGGTTTCGAAATGGTTAAGAAATATATGCTAGCATCAATAACTCTTTCATTAAGGACTTTGCAATGAATATAGGATCTGTACACTAGTTATATATGCTCTGCTTTAGTTGTATCCTATTTTTAGTATTTTATGTCCCTGATAAATTTTAATGCTTTACAGACACATAATATTTTCTAAAACCCCTACTTTGCTTTTTTGCTAATATATATTTTTTCTTTTGTTTGGAGCTATTAATGTCTGAAGCCTAAATGATTGTTAACTATATATATATTGGACATGTTTGAAGTAAAAAATACTCTAATCAGAAGTTTTACCTTTCAGTATATTGAGCAGTATTTATGTAGTACCTTAGATATACTTTTGACCTTCAGTATGTCTCTATCATATAGGTGATGATGATCTTGCAGTCTTGAGCGCGGAAATTAAAAGCCGAAAAAAGAAGCAAATTAATCACTTAAAGAAAAAATCACTCTGGTCTAGAAATTTGGAGGAGGTAACATCAGATTTTTTTCTCTGCAAATTTATGTTTATCTTGTCGCTGAGTGTTGTACTCCTTGTTTGTTTTATCCCCAATTAGACTTTCAGAGCATCCGATCCAAGTATAATCAAATATACTGTAGAGAAAATGATTTTTATTTATAGATGTGGGTTCATCTTGTGGATATTATAAATAGAGAACCTGCATAAGTTGAATATGATTCAAATCTAATGTATTACAGGTTATGGAGAAGCTTGTAGATATTGTCCTTTTTTTGCATTTGGAGATAACCATTGTGTTTGGCAATACAGGTTTGCCCTTAGATTATGTTTGCTTCACTTGATCTGTAATGCTGTTCTGTGCCACTTAATATTAATTATTAAATAGCAGTTCTTTCTTATCCATGTCAGGACTTATTTAACACAAGATTTGCTACAAATCTCATCTATGTTAGCCTTATTTTGTAGTGATTCTTATTTTAAATTACATAGGGAGAATAGGGTGGCTGTTTTGTTTATATTCCCGTCAAATTCCTGGTGAAATCCATCTTTAAATGAAATCTATGTTCCACATACCTGTAATATTTATCCATGGGCACCTGCAGATTACCACGAACAATCAATTGGACACATGAACAATTGCCAAAGATTGGGCCCTGCAGGCCTTGCTTTGCACTATGCAAATATAGTGCTTCAAATTAATACTCTTGTGAGTTAATCTTTATATTTAATCCATTCTATCTGTTTTTTTTTTATTATCTTGAACCAGGTGAGCTTGAATTTCTATTGTGCCACCTCTCTGTAACTTCCTTCCTAATTACTTTTGATATTGGTGTAATTAAATATTTGGATTTGACTGTAAACTTATTTATTTTAATCATTAATATTAAGAGAGAAACTCAGCCAAGAATCAGCAGCAAGGCGAAACATTTGACTTCTTCAAGTTTTTGCTGCCATTCCTATCAAACGGTGATAATTTGGTAGAAAATTTCAGTGTGCTTTCATGTTTCTGATACAAACTGCTATCAGTTTGTTACACCACCTGTGACCTGGACTTGAAACTAGATGATCCCCTTTTATAAAGTGAAAACGGATGATCCTCAAAATTTATAAGTGAATATTTGGTTTGTGACAATATAACTAAGGACGTCTTTTTGTCAATCACGTTTGTAATGTAATGTAAATAAGAAAATCTAGTAATTTGAAATATTTGAATGCACACTGCCTCTAAGAAAAGAAAATCTAGTATTTTCGTGGCTAATTTATTTTCAACTTGCCTCGTTGCCCTTCTACAGGTACTTTAAAAATGCAAAAATAGTTGTCGTGCCTTTTTTTCCATGCTGCATTAGATCCATCACCTAAATCATAGCATAGCTGGTGCCAGGAATATTCTCAGTTTTATTTATTTTTTGTTTTCAACCATTGCTTTGCGATAGTTGAAACTTCCCAATTTGTCAAGGCATCATCAAGGAATATATACCTTCAATTTTCTTTTTAACGGATTGAGTTGCTCAGCATCATGTTCTCATACATGACACATTCTAGTCACAGAACACATGAGCCTGATCTAGATCATAACGAACCAGGGTTCCTATAAAAATAATTTAGGATATTGAAATATATATTCATGAGATTTTGTATGGTTTAATCAGATTCACATTCAAACCTAGTTATATGATATTGGGATATGATTTGTTCACTAATGATTCCCTCTGTACTTTCTTAGATTGAATAAGGTGTAGTTATATATACTAATCAAAGTTGTTCAATTTTGTGTCACTGTAAGCAAATACATTTGAGTAACATTCTACTGTGTCTTGTATTGACACTCAGGTAGCCAAATCAACCACGCCTGCTGCAAATACAAAGGATTCACTATATCAAAGCTTGCCTCCTAATATAAAATTAGTTCTACGTTCTAATTTACCATCCTTTCATGTTGCAGAAGAGGTATGATTATCTGCTGGTACTTTCTATTATTACCACTGTTAAAAAACCACAAAAAATAGATAAAAGAAAAGTTTAGAACAAACAAAAAAGGCTTTAGGTTTAAACAATAACGCCAATCAACCTCGTCATTGTCATCAAGTAGTCACTCATCATACTCAATCATTATTTAATGTCCTTAATTTAATTTACCAATTGTATCGTATGATTGTTCAGTCAACCATATCTCGGATCATTTAGCGAGCCACAAGTGAACCCAGGCAATCATGAATCAGAGTACATTAACCTTAAAGAGACTCTGAGTGCCGATTTGATACCCCCTCAATGAAGGAGGGCCAACCCCCAAGGTGTTTATGGCAATAAGCATTGCCAATATCATAACAATATGAGACACACCACAAAGGAATACACCACACTTTGTGACAAAATTGAGGAGCTGATTCGAGCAGGTCACCTTAAGAAGTAGGTTAAAACCGAGCAGGAGGAGAGGAGCCCGCCTCGCATTTATAGTTTTGAGAGATGTTCTTGCCGTACTTCAAGAATCGATCATTGTAGAGAGCCCTCCCAACATTAGCGCAGGAGTAGAGACCGCCACTTCAAGGGCACTTCAACACGATCTTTACAGGGTTTACGGGAGACTGATAGTCTGTTTGAGCCTTTAAAACCGTCCACGTCATTGATCGAAAGTCGAGGACTATACTATCCATTACCTTCATGATTGAGGATTTCAAGGTCCTAAATCCTAATCAGGATGACCCCATGGTTATCACTACTGAGATTTCCAATATGGGTTAGCAAAGTCCTTATTGACTAGGGAAGCTCGATCAACATCCTATTTTGGAAGACTTTTTTGAAGATGGACCTGTTTGAGGATCTTATTGTCTCGTACAATGTGCAAATTGTTGGGTTCTCGAGCGAAAGAGTGGATACTCGAGGTTACATGGACCTTTGGACAAGGTTTAGGACCAGTTGGGATAATTAAGAGATTCAAGTGAGGTATCTTCTTGTGGAGGCCAACACTTCGTATAACGTGTTGATCAGGCGACCATGCCTCAATGCCTTCGGTGCCATAGTCTCCATGCCTTACTCGACAATGAAGTTCCCTTCTGACAAGGAAACAATTTCACAATGCATGTAGATAAAAGAAAACATGCAAGAATGTTACACGACAGGACTCAAGATGATATTATACGTTCTCCCGCACAAGGCTAGACGATCTAAAGCGATCATGGCTGACTTGGATCCCCGATCTAACACAAAAGACTAATGGAGCCACAAGGGGAAGTTAAGCCATTGAGTCTGGGGAAACAAGATGGCCAAACAACTAATATGCACAACAACTGAGTTCGAAGCAAGAGCAAGTTGTAGTGGGAATGTTGAAGGCCAACAACGACTTGTTCGCGTTGATGGTTACAAACATGTCAGGCATTCACTTGCGCGTAATGTCCCATAATCTAGCTCTTTTAAAATAAGTTATTCAAAATAGAAACCAAATTTATACAATAAGTGCAAGAAACATAAAAGGAAAGTATAAAAATCCAAATATAACATAAGAATCCATTGCCAAAATGTAAAATCAATAGTACAAGTGCTGAAATTTAAAATTCATGTGCAAGAAATAAAATAAAAAAAACAAGAAAAAACATAAATTAGACAAGAACATTAAAATAGAAATGCAGAAATTCATTAAAATTTAGAACAAAAGTACAATTGATGGTGAAATCACCAAGAACGCTCACGATCTAACATTATCCTCTATTAAATCCATATGCGAAGAACAATATATATCTACACTACAAAGAGCTTGAAAATCTAACTACCAAAGAAATCGAAGAACTGAATCAAAAGAAAATTTATCCTAGCTACTCGCAAACTCGAATCACAAAGTCTCTCGCGGAGCCTCTCACCCTTCGCATTCTCGAATCGTCTCGTGGAGTCTGTCACCCTCCAAGTTACACACACTCAAAAATCTATTTACAACCTATTTACAACCTTTTTATAGAACCTCCATCATGATTAAAGCTACTCCTTATCAAGTCACACCTGAGTTACACAAAGAAGGGGCTGAGTGACCAACTTCAAACCTATTCACAATCATTTAAGATTCGGGCTTGGAAGGCCTATGTACTGTATGATCGTTTGGTCAGCCACAAACCAAACGATTAGCCATAGCTTGGATCATCTAGTGAGCCATTAGAGAACCCGACTGACTACCAAGCAAATTGATCGATCATGAATCAAAGTACATTAACCTTAATGTTGATCAACTTGGTCATGAATCAAAGTACATTAATCTTAATGTTGATCAACTTAAAAGTAAACATTATTACCAACAATTGGACCGTAATTAGGCCAACATTAATCAAAAGTCCATACCGAAACCCATATAAATAGATCTTTGAGGTAAAGAGGTAAGTAGGTTACGTGCATTTACGATTGCATTGATTGCTAACTATCAAACATTAAGCTGAATTTGACATTAAAGTACCTTTTACAGGTATACTCTAGACAGTTTGAACGAACGGTTTGATACATCACTTGGACTTCTAGATCAAATTTAGACTTTGGACAACATAGCATAACTCGGATAGTTGACCTCAACTCCATATCCTAAACACCAATTATTCTTTCACGAAAGGACATGCCTTCATACTTGCCTAGATTGATTACTCATGGCATAACATGATAATATTTAAAACACTGCAAAAAAACGCTTAATTTTTGAAGAATAACTTTTCTTCTACTTTCATATTTCCATTTTCAACCAAAAAAGTGTTCTTAATTTTTTCCCTTGTTCTATTTTACTCCTTCCTCATGGTTGTTGTTTGAGTCTTGCAGCTAAGTGTAGCCGATGTAAGAAGTGAGATAAAGAAAACCTTACGTTGGTTGGTCCCCATGGCCACTAACACATCCAAGTAAGATATCTGGCTTGTTGTCAACTAGCTTTTAACTACCACCCATGTGACAAGCCTTCTTTAATCATCGTTATATTTATTTACCTCATACAAGTTAATTCTAATCCTGTATGGCCGTTTCTTTTGATTGTTTTAAAATTGGTCCAGAGCACATCGTAGATTTGGTTGGCTTGGCCAGTGGGCAAACACAAGGTAAGCAGCAAGTATCCACTCCTATATTTGAGTTACAAATCCTTTACATTTTTCCTTTTGTTTTTTATATTAATTCTTTTTTTACTTATATACTTCTTCCCTCCTTTTTAAAGGTACGAGGTAAACAAAAAGAGTGGTTTAATGTGGATTGAGACATTCCACCATGCAGATAAAGACAAAGTGGAACATTATATTCTTGAAATTCTCTTATGGTTTCATCGCTTGGCCATCAGAAGACTGACTGACTATGATGCTATTGGTGGCTAAGTAAGATCTGCCATCAAAGGACGCAATTGCCTGAATAACCGTCCAAAAAAATCTTTGATATTAGGAATTGTAACTTATATTTACACATTTTTGTGGTTAATTTTTGTGATGAAAGAGGACGTGAACACCAGATCATCCTCTTACTTTTCTTTAAGGAAGTGCGTGTCATTTGCACAATCATTTGTTCGGTTAAAATAATTTTCTGTCATAGCTAGGAAAGAGGTATGTACTCATTACGTAACAAATTGGTTGAGCCGGATAGAATATTGATTCTAATGCATAGTTTATAATTAATTTTTTTAGATCAAACAATCTTTTAGCTCATTTATGATTCAAGTTCTATCATCAATTAGTTTTTATCAGTCAAATATAATTTTGGGAAAACAATTTTAATTTTACCAAAACCGTAATTTTGTAGCTAGGCAATGTTATTAAACCAATTTCAAGGCGATGCACTACGTATTCTGTCGCACACTAGCTCACTTTTCTTCTCCTGATTATTTCTTTTTAGTTTATTTTTGATCCCTAAAACCTTACCTAAAAATCTTAAATTAAATTGTTAAATCAACTTTAGTTAACTTTGTTAGAATATTTATCCTATTTATTATCATTATGTTGTGTTTAAAGTTATTCTATTTATCATATGCTTTTGTATCAAAACTTTCTTATATATAGAATTAGAGTGAGAGGGATCTTTCAAACTCTCGAGAATTATTTTATAGTTTCAATCTCAAGTTGATACCAGAGCGAGGATCGTGTTTTGGTTTTTGTCTAGTCTCCAAACCTTAGTTGTTGTCTGCAACAGTCTGGCACCATTTGTCGTTGTCCGGTGTCGTTTGCCGCTGTCCACCATCGTTTGGCACTGTTTTGCCATTGTGAGAAGCTGTCCACTGAAGTTTATCACCATCAACCTCTATTCCCTGCAATTTCGACACCGTCCACCACTGTTCACCGCGGCTATCGTCACAGTTTAGTCCGGTGACCACCAGATTATCCCTTGATCTGAAATGACTTTTGGTAGTGGCATCTCTTTATCTTGAAGTCCCTCTATCAGTTTGAAAAGTTAAATGGAAAAAATTACTTATCTTGGTCAGCTGCCGTTGAGATGTGGCTTCTTGATCAAGGTTATTTATGATCACCTTGAGTAAGATGACAGCCATGTACTGACTGATACAACTAACCAGTGGAAACAAGCAGATTTCCAGTTGTGTGCTTTGTTATGACAATCAGTGAAACCCAAACTTCTTATATCTCTGAGAGCTTTCAAAACTTGTCACTCCTTTTGGAAAAAAAGCTCAAAGTATTTATGCCAATGATATTCAACATCCCTATGACATGGCAAACAAACTTGTAGCTCTTAAAATGGAAGGGCGTGAACTAGTGGAACCCTTTTTCATGGTTGCCACACGAGGAAGAGGAAGATGTGACACTAGAGGAGGAGTACGAGGAGGTCAAGGACGTCCTCAATCCACATACTATAAAAGGATGAGTGACACTCAAGAGAATTGTTACTCCTTATATGGTTTCCCTTCCAAAATCCAATATTTCGAAGATTGAATCTACCACTTCTAAGTTCACTAAAGATGAATATCAAGAGTATCTATAGTTGAAGTTTAATAGCTTAGCACAACCATCTCAATCTCCCAGTACACAGCTTGTATATCGCAATCCATGAAAGGTCAAAATTCATGGATAATTGACTCAGGTACTTCTAATCACGTTTTTGGTAATACCTCTTTATTCTCATCTACTTCCTTTCGAGAAAAAACTTATTTCATAACCCTTTGCAAATGGATTTAAAACATCCTCAAAAGGAATCAGTCATGTTTCCTTGCTTCCCTCCTTCAATCTAAACTTTATCCTTTTTGTCCCTAATTGTCCTTTTAATTTAACTTCCCTATGGCAGTTGACAAAAATGTTAAATTGTTCAACAATTTTTTTCACAAATCTTTTATTACAGGGGTGTGGTTCAAGGAGACAGATTGGAGAAGGATATGAAACTAGCAGATTATACCATATTGAATCTCGACCAAGGGTGTCTTGCATTGCTGCTCCTAATTCTAAAATGTTACATGATCGACTTAGTCATCCTCATTTGTCCAAATTAAAAAAATGTACCCTGAACTCAGTGGTCTCCAAACTTTAGAATGTGAGTCATGTTAACTAGGAAAACATGTTAGATCTACCTTTCCTAAAAGGTCCCAATCAATATTAATTCTAGTTTTTCCATCATCCATTCTGATATATGGAGACCTAGTCATATCTCCTCTTTTGGTTTTAGATATTTTGTAACCTTTATTGATGAATATTCATGATGTACCTGGGTTTATCTTATGAAAAATCATTCTGAATTGTTAGTCATCTTTACATTTTTTTTTTGAATGAAATCAAGACTCAATTTGGTCAAGTAATCAAAATATTAAGAAATTATAATGCCAAAGAGTATTTCTCATCCTCCTTTTTTGCCATCTTGAGTTCCCATGGTATCTACTTATCCTTATACACCGCAACAAAATGGTATTGCAGAACGAAAAAATAAACATTTGGATGAAACTGCCCATACCCTTTTGCTTGGTGCCCATATTCTTGTCCATCACTAGAGAGATGTCATCTTAACTGCATATTATCTTATTAATAGGATGTCTTCCTCCTCTCTTAATCATAAAGTCTATTTCTCCATTCTCTTTCCTATTGATCCTCTCTTTCACACATCTCCCCAAGTGTTTGGCTGTGTTTGTTTTGTTCATGACATGTCTTTAAAACTAGACAAACTCTCTGCTCGCGGTCTCAAATATGTCTTCTTAGGCTATTCTCGACTTTAAAAAGGATATCAATGTTATTCTCCTGAAACTAAGAAGTATTACATGTTTGCCAATGTCACATTCTTTGAAGACTCTCCTTACTTTTCTCCATCTGTTCAGGATGTTTCTATCCTCCAGCAAGTCCTTCCTATTCTAGTGGCTGAGTCAAATAGCTCCACTGTCTCTGTCATTCCAAATCTTGATCACAATCCTCATGCACCCATTTCTCCACATATTGAGATCACCCACACAGGGTCCCAATAAATAGTCCATCTCCCTAAGAAAATAGTGAATCTCCTACTTGAGATTCTTCTTCCTCATCACCTCCTCCCACGCCTCCTAGTGCAAATGATTTAGCATTGCCTATTGCCCTCAAAAAAGATACTCATTCCACTCAAAACCTTCATCTCATTTATAATTTTCTTAGCTATCATCGATTGTCGCCCTACTATTTTTCTCTTTTATCCTGAGTGGATGGAAACAAGCTATGATTGCATAAATGCATGCTCTTTTGACCACAATAATAATTAAGAGTTGGTGCCCCTTCCCCGGACAAAAAGGTGTTTGGTTGTTGATGGATGTATGCAGTCAATGTCAGCCCTTATGGTGAAATTGATGGGCTCAAAGTCTAGCTTGTTGCAAAAGCTTACACTCAAGTTTATGGTCTTGATTATTGTGACACTGTCTCTCTTGTAGCCAAGATGACTATTATTTGCCTTTTCTCTGCCATGGCCACCATTCGTCACTGGTCATTTCATCAATTGGATATCAAGAATGTTTTCCTACATAGTGATCTTAAGGAAGAAGTTTATATGGAGCAACCTTCTAGGTTTGTTGCTGAGGGGGAGTCTGGTATGGTATGTGTTGGAAGTCCCACATCGACTAGAGATAAGGCCAATTTATAATATATAAGTGGGGTGCAGACCTCACATTACAAGCCGGTTTTGTGGGGTTGAGTTAGGCCTAAAACCCACTTCTAACATGGTATCAGAGCCATGACTGGAGCCCATCCTAGCGATTTCTGTTGTCGTTGGGCATATTGATCCACCCGCTATCGGGCCGCTATCGGACCACCCATTAAAAAGTCTAATCCCACGCTCGAGATGTATATACCTCGGGGTGAGGGGGGTGTGTTGGAAGTCCCACATCGACTAGAGATGAGGCCATTTAAGTGTATATAAGTGGGTGCAAACCTCACCCTACAAGCCGGTTTTGTGGGGTTGAGTTAGGCTTAAAGTCCACTTCTAACATGGTATCAGAGCTATGGTTAGAGTCTATCCTAGCGATTGTTGGGCATATTGTTCCACCCGCTATTGGGTCGTTATCGGACCACCCATTAATATCTAGTCTCACGCTCGAGATGTATATACCTCGGCGTGAGGGGGGTGTGTTGGAAGTCCCACATCGACTAGAGATAAGGCCAATTTATAATATATAAGTGGGGTGCAGACCTCACNTTACAAGCCGGTTTTGTGGGGTTGAGTTAGGCCTAAAACCCACTTCTAACAGTATGTAAATCGCATCAATCTCTATATGGCCTCAAGCAATCACCACGTGCTTGGTTTGGAAAGTTTAGCTCTGTTAGAATAATTGAGTCTACTTATGTTAGTGTAGCCAGAAGGACTAAAGTAGAGAGGAGTGTGTTGGGTTATCTCTAATTATTGTACCTAGCAGTCTAGGATAATTCCTTGACCTTCCATCTCCTATTGTATAGTAGAACATGAGAAGGGTCCATTAAACCCTTTAGAAATATATTTCTCTGTTTTAATCTCAAGATGGTATTAGAGCAGGTTCTCTGATCCTCCACAGGCTGCCTTTACTGTTCGCCGGTAGCCGACCGTTATGATCCTTTTGTACATACCTTTGATTGAATGAATATAATAGTGATTTGCATTCATTTGCTTATCTTCTTTGAAATAGAATTATGTCTCTTAGTCATCTTTTGAGGTCTTATCTTCTGTAGAGCAAATGACAATCTCCTTGGCACTTATCTTGGATCATTTCAAGTGGCATGTCTTCAACTCCTAAGTTTTCCTATCCTTTCTCTCCTCCATCTTTAATCTTTTCCATATGGAATAACATGCTTAGAGAGAAAAAAGCCTAAGACTAAGACAAGTAAGCAATGAAAAAGATTAAAAACGAAATAAGACCTGGATATTTTTGCCACTTGAAATGATCCAAGATAAGTGCCAAGGAGACCGTCACTTGCTCTACACAAGATAAGACCTCAAAAGATGACTAAGAGACATAATTCTATCTTAAAGAAGATAAGAAAATGAATGCAAATCACTCTTATATTCATTCAATCAAAGGTGTGTGCAAAAAGGAGACCAACTTATATAGTCTTAAGGATGTGGAACTTGGATAGCTTTCAAGTCTGGACAACAACATCCCAAGGGTGACTAAGCCCCACATCTCTCAATTCTTTCACTTCTGAAGGGTTTATAAGCTTCCTAACAAGTTTAGAAATCAAAATTACAAACTATGCATGATTAACTTGTGCTACAAGCAACAAAATGAGAAGGGTTATTTATTCTTCTTTCTTTTTAAGTCAAAACTATGTGAAGTCCCACGTTGCTTGTACTTTAAAGAAAGAGTTTATAAGCTTCTCTACAACCAAAATAAACGAAAGAAAACAAAAGAGGCAAAATACAAGCCAAGAAACCTATTCTACTCTTTTTGTGCTTCTTGTCACTCTTTAAAACTCTTCATTCTTGACCTATGTATGATCATATCATCTTGGCTTGAGATATAAGGCCTTTCTTGTTTTACAATGATATTGTCATTACAGGATATTATGTTGTTAAAATATCTCAACTGAAAGAGTACTTATGTAGACATTTTCAAACCAAGGATCTTGGAAGTTTCAAATACTTCTTAGGCATTGAAGTACCGCAATCAAAAGATGGAGTTGTGATCTCCCAAAGGAAGTATACTCTTGATATATTACAAGAAACAAGCATGATTAATTGCAGACTGGTAAACAGTCCCATGGACCCAAACCAGATATTAAGGGCAGAACAAGGTAAATTATTCTCCGATCCAAAGAGGTATAGGAGGCTAATTGGAAAGCTGATTTATCTAACAATTACTAGACCAAATCTATTCTTTGTAGTTTGAGTGGTTAGTCAATTCAGGTAGACTCCATGTATTGACCATTGGAATGCTCTCATTCATTCTAAGGTATGGCAAAAAGACTCTCAGACAAGGATTGTTATATGAAGATAAAGGAAACATTTAGGTCTCTGAGTATTATGTGCAAATTAGATAGGTTCGCCTATTGGTAGATAGTCTACTACACGATATTGTGTTTTCTTGGGAGGAAACATTATTTCACAGTAAAGTAAGAAACAAAATGTAGTAGCTTGATCAACAACTGAAACCGAGTAAAAGGCGATGGCGTCACTAACATGTAAACTTATATGGGTGAAACAATTCCTTCAAGAGTTTAACTTCAGTGGCATCCATATTATAAAAAGATGCATTGCGATAATCAAACTATTCTTCACATTTTATCAAATCCAATATTTCACGAGAGGATTAAACATATAGAAATTTATTGTCATTTTGTTCGTAAAATGTTGTTGATTAAATATGTACTGAGTTTGTTGGATCAAACGATTAGCTCACAAATGTGTTAACTAAGTCATTGAGGGATCTCCGAATTGAGTTTATTTATTCCAAACTTAAAACATACAATTTGTATGCTCCAACTTGAGGAGTGTTAAAATATTTATCCTATTTATCATCATTATATTGTGTCTAGGATTGTCTTATTTATTATCATTATATTATGTCTAAGATTACTGTATTTATCATGTACTTTTGTATCAAAACTTTCTTATATATAAAATAAGAGTGAGAAGAATCTTTCAAGACCTCAAAATTATTTTACCGTTTCAATTAATTGTATAAAGAACTACCAAAATTTGTTTTGCAATAGAAAACAATGAAAAAATTATCAAGGACGAAAAGATTAAAAATATATTAGAAACCACAGTTATAAATAATAAAAAATACACTTTATTAATCATCATTATTGTCTCTATCCCACTTATGTCCCTACTGTTTGTGTACATGTATATATTAGCAACTTAGCATTGACAGAGTCCATAGAGCAACCAGTAAGTGATCATTTTAGGTGGCCGAATTCTGGCAATAAATGATAAGTCTTGACTATTAAGGCATTAACTAGAACCTTAATATATCAAGTTTTAAAGCTAAACAGAATTTGTCAATGATGCAAATTATATATCATGCAATAAAGAATAATAGAATTACAATTGAAGAATTATGCCAAAAACAAAAAGAGACCAAGATTCTAATATTTTCTTAATATATTTACAATTTCAGATCATGTTGCAACTTACATGGAAACACAATCATATTACCTCCTTTTCAAGTTTCAAAACTGCCATGAAAGCTTCTTGGGGAACATCAACTTTACCAATAGACTTCATCCTTTTCTTTCCTTCAGCCTGGTTGGAAATAGACGATAATAGTATAGCAATCAAAGGCATAAATCAGAATTAAAACATCAATTGCGTTTAAGTAATTTTACATTCCCACTATGCATATTGATCAAGTAATAACCATACTTATTTGTTAACGAAAAATACTACTGAAGCTGAAATGAGAACACACATCTATAGATACATGTATTTCATTGTACTCTATATACATAGCTAGACATCCATTTTGATAACCTTAATACAACAAAAGATTCTTGAATTTATACTAGACTATACCTGTTTCTTAAGCAATTTCTTTTTTCTTGAAATATCCCCACCTAGAAGATCAAAGAAAAAATTGCAAGGCAATCCAGGCAATCGGATCAGTACGAGGAAAAAATAAAGTGAAAGATGGTACCAAATACAATATTGTTCGTAGTTTCTATTTTATAAATATCTACATAAGAACAAAATTTCACTTATAATATAAAGAGTCACATGGTTAGGAATTCTTCTCAAAATATGTGGGAAGAGGAACACGAAAAAACGAGTTAAGAGATTTCATCCCGGTAGTAATAATGATTTAAATATTTTTAAGCATGTTTAAGCAAGACAACCCCTAAGGTTTTCTATTTATCTCACCGTAGCATTTGGCCAGTACATCTTTCCGTATTGCAGATATTGCTTCGCTGGCAATCACTTTTGATCCTATACATGCCTAGAATAAAGAGACCAAGCATATATGTTAATTTTATCATGGTTAGCTTAATGATTTTGAACAAATATTTTTGAAAAATTAACAATAGAAGTGTACTCAATGCTTACTTGAATTGGTACTTTAAACATTTGTCGTGGTATGAGCTCCTTCAACTTCAAAGTCAAAGCCCTTCCCACAGAATACGCCTGAAAATAAAAGCTTCAGCTGATTTTCTGATAATTTGTAGACATCAGAATTAAAAAATATAATCACGATATGCCCCAAATTTAACAATAATGGTGTAGCCTACATAATACATGATGAAGTATAGCTTATGTAGACGGGAGTAGCAGTGAAACATGAACAGTCAACCAAGTGAGCCATAGATAATTTTTTTAATAGTTAAAATAGTATCTTGTGATATTTCATAGTTCAAGTCCTGCAATTAGTGGCAAAAGCACTTGAGGTATGTGCAAGGGAAAGAATCAGTGATAGTAGTGTAGTGAAATAGTAGTTAACACTGAGATGCGGGGGATTAAGTGGAGGGCGAGGGTTGTTGTTTTTTACCCGTCATTGATTCGAACATAGTAGTTTAAATAGTGAAATAAACCACTTAGGTTTGATTCAAAGCCGTACAATTTGTTTCCTTTTATTTTTGGACCATAGCTTTAAAGAGACAGTACGAGAAAAAATACAAGCAAAATGAGAATGTTAAGATAAATGTACGCCCACACCAGAAAATGTAGGATATGTAATGATTGTATCCAAACACTTCACAGCAGTCCAATGAAAAAAGGGAGAATTATAAAACAATCCCTCAACAAAACAGGTCTGATAGGTTTCTGAATATGAAACTGATAGGTATTACAGACTTATAAGAATGAACTTGACCAAACTGTAAAATATTATATAGCCTTCACTGAAATTCCTCTAAAGAGAGGACCCAAACAACATACAATTTTCTAGTTATTAGAGAGAACAATTTTCTTGTTATTAGAGAGAACCAGATTCTCCCTCCCTAAACTTCCCAAGTTACAAAAATAAAGATAGAAACTGCTAAAACTGGTCATTCTGACTTTAAAGAAGTCAAATGTAACTTACTACAAACAAATAACTACCTTACATGTCATACAATAAACTAACTGTTGTAATTTGAGATAATATTTTTAAAATCTTGTTAATTAGAGAAAATAGATATATAATCTTTTATTTTATTTTATTTTCCTAGTTTTCCTATTTCTCCTTTTAGGAGAATTAGATTATTACAAATAGAGGGTGTGAGAATGTATTTTTTCCGATTCAGAATAATAAAATCAATTCTATTTTCTACTTGCTGATAGAGCTCCCGATCTTGGGGCTCCTTTCTACTGCACAGTTGTGCCGCCATCGCTGTCCGACCACCGCCACTACCGCCGTCGCCGATTGGGGTCGTTGATAGGGTAGAAAAGTGCGCCCAACACCAACGACCACAAATGCTACTGCATAGTCGCGCCGCCGCTCTCCGATCACCGCGACTGCCGCCATCGCCGGTTGGGGTCGTTGATAGGGCAGAAAGGTACGCCCTACACTGGCGACCACAACGCTAGAAGTCACTCTATGAGAGGAGCCTTCACACGCCGCCACGCGCCTCCACCGTTGTCGACGCGTGTAGCCCACGCGCCCACCTCCGGCGAGACCCACTCGTCGCCGCTGCCACAGACAGGGTCGTCGGAGACTCCTAAGTTTGTTCCTAGGGTCGGTGATGACCCGTTTGGCCTATATTTGAGTATATCTGAGTTTTAAGTTCTGCTCCGTTTTCTCGGTGTGACCCACTCGCCACCGCCGCCACAGGGAGAGTCGCCGGAGCCTCCTGAGTCTGTTCCACAGGCGAACAGTGACGAGGACGAAACGCGACCACGGACGGCAAGCGAACGAACGACCACCACAATCGGCACGCGGACCAAATGCGATCACGAACAGGACCACGAATGACGATCGGACGGAGTGAAGCATGACCATGAGTGAAGAAGATCAATGGTGGAGTGAAACAAAACAAAAATGAAGATTATTAAACCCTAAACAAAACAACTAATCCTTTCTTCGTTTCTACTATTTTTGAACTCGCAAAATCGCTACACAATCACGATTCTAAACCTATCGAGTCCACGTACAATTCTACCGAATTTAGTCAAAAAACAAGTTTGGTTTCGAGTTAACTCGGAAACCATAATTGAGAACGTAAACTTGGATGAGTTAACTAATTAACCCGCGAGTTTAAAAACCATATATATATATATGTGTGTGTGTGTGTGTGTGTTTCCAACCCATGCATAGACCAAAATAGAGAATTTACAAGTTACCTTATCATTGTGCACAATTGTGGCCAATGGCTCCACACAGTCACCATTTATCCTTATGTCAAGTTTAATTAAATTACTTTCGATGTACCTGAAAATTAATTATCAGAAAGCATTAGAGCCTTAGAAGAATCTTTGAAAAGACAACCTTAATAGTTAATAATAAGCAAGGATAACTTTAAAACTAATATAAAAAAGTATTCTATGTACTTCAAATGTTAAAACAAAATAAAGCTCGTCCTCTTCTAGTGCAGAGTTAAAGCTGTATGAAATAATATACACTCAATAATACGCAAGGATAATTTTAAAACTATATAAAAGGACTATGTGCTTCCAATATTAAAATAATAAAGTTCATCCTCCTCTGGTGCAGAGCTAAGGTATAGGAAATAATATATAAATATATAAATACTTATAATATGAAAGGATAACTTTACAACCATATATAAAATTATTATGTGCTTCAAATATTAAAAAAATAAAGCTCGTCCTCTTCTGATGCAGAAGTAAAGGTATATCAAATAATATATTCTACAGTTATATGTCATGCAAAGACTGCATTATTTACAAGATGATACATCACCAATTTGGATAAACTTCTAAATAAACACTTACAGGAAAAGAAAATAAAATAAGTTAGGGGATAAAATGAATCAAAATTCCCATATAAAAGTGTGTTAGGATTGAATTGTTTTTGGAGATATAAATAATTTCATACCCCTTTCACTAATTTCACTAAAACAATTATAGCTTCAGACAATTCAAAAGAAATAGATAACCTAAAAATCACTTTGCACCTTATGACATATTTAGAGTTCAGACATAAAATTTATTTCACATATTTGTTATAGAGTACAACCATACAGAAAAATAAAATTAAGGCACATACTAAGTTAAAATTTATTTATGCACCTCAACCCTTTTAGACCTCTCGTCTAACTTCTTCAAAGACAACTATTAACTTAAGAAGCCCATCATTCCTGCCTTAGATATGTCTTAATGGTAGGTTTTTACAATTGAATAGCTTCCATGTCTAGAAGCCAATCCAAAATGCAGAGATGCCTGCATTAACTTACAGTCCCTAAACATTAGGTATGTCTTATGTTTTCAAAACTATCCTGATTACACCAGAGAGCGACAGATATTTACAGTAGTCAACAGTATCTTGAAAACCAACAGAACCTCATGTGGATTTTTTTCTATAAATTATGCTCTTGGAGACATTTACCCAACAAACGTATACTCCATACTAGCATAACCCTTACTTCTTGACTTCAACTGATCAAAGAAATCACCAACCATCTACAAAATTGACATTAAAAACAATTCAGATACTTGAAAGAAAAACTAGTCAAACAGAAACATGAGCTTTTAGGTCCATTGAAAAGAACTAAAGAGATTACCTCTGCTAATGGTAATTCATAGACAATCGATGCCCTATTTTCAGCAATAAATTTCAATTCTTTAAACTGCCCTCTTCTTTCTTGTGCCAGTTCCATAAGTGAACCAATGTAGTCTTTTGGTGTAAGCATCTCAATCTGTACACAACAACAGTAATTACAAATAAAAACAATACACACACCCGTACAACTTATGAATTAAAATGTTCTTCCCTAACTGTTCCAATTCTTGAAAATGGTGAACAATAAATAGAACGAAGTGCAAGAACTAACCTTAACAAATGGCTCCTCAATTGATTTCCTTTGTCCAGGCTCAGGAAGTATAGATGGGTTTGAGCACTCAACCTTCAACGATTTTGTGATTCAGACAAAATGATGACATTAATAAGACATTTAAAAAATAGTGTAAATTGAGTTTTAACCAATAGTTCAACCAAAAATCTAGTACATAGAAAGGGAGCTTAGGAATGAGAAGAAATTACAGTATCACCATTTACACAGTTTACTCTGTACACAACACTTGGAGCAGTTGTTATCAAGCTCAAATTGTATTCTCTCTCAAGTCTCTCCTGTAGTGTAAAGTAAGACCAGGTTTCCATAGTTAATCAGAATGACAAATCATATTTCTGGGAATTATACGCTGTATAAGAACATTCAAGCATTTCCTCTGAAAGTCAAAGAGTATATGCTTCAAAAAATGCAAACCTGGACAATTTCCATATGAAGAAGACCCAGAAACCCACATCTAAAGCCAAACCCCATGGCACTCGAGGTCTCAGGTTCAAACTGTAAATCAGAAAAGAAAATGAAATCTTTGAATAACTTATCACTAACCCTACCATTGTCAGCCCGACTCTTAAGAAAATTGGATAATTAATAAAAATAATTGTTTGGTACAAAACTTTAGATCAAACTGTATTATAGTCCATCAAATGTCAAAAGACAGCTGTGCATAAAGATCTCAATAATAAACTTCAAGGCTGGAAGAGTCTGAATGCTTCTCTAACCAAAGAAAACTAATTCAAAAGTACAACTGAATAATTTAATAAACATCACAGTTTAAAGAAATATCAAATTGATAAAAGGAAATTATAACTAAATCAAGAAAACTATAATTGAATAGCAAATTACAGCTAACAGATAAGCATATACAGGAAAAGGAAAATTATGTTCCTTTGCCAAAAGTCTAGAAACAAAGATGAAGTATTTTTCCAACATATCAGTATAACCTTTAGTGCAGCATCATTGAGTTGTAGCTTTTCAAGTGCATCACGCAGATCAGGGAATCTGACAATAAATGATAATAAGGAAATGATTAATGATTAATTTCAGATACATCAAAGAACAATAATAAAATTGTTTTGCTCAAGAAAGAAAGAAGATAGTCAACAAGAGATAAATACTGGTCAGCATCAACAGGAAACAAGCCACAGAACACCATAGGAGTGGCTTCCTCGTATCCAGGAAGTGAATTATCAGCCTTTCTGCCATAGTGAGTAATAGTGTCACCCACTCTAGCATCAGCTACTGTTCTTATTGATGCAGATAGATAGCCCACCTATTAAAGCACAACTTAAGATATCATTGGTCATAGTGAGTAAACAATGTTTATTTTATCTCTCTTTAGAGAACAAAAATAACAATAATGAATTTACCACAACGGAATTGTCATGACAGCCAAAAATATGCACATACAGAGGCTTAGTTACTCAGCAGAAACAATACACCACTGCCATGCATTGTGTCTTGTCATCTTTTTAATTCCCCTTTTTAAGTATTTTATCTCATTTCTCATAGAGAGAGTACATAAGATATGTTATGAAAAAAAGGAGGGGGGAGAAAACCAAAAGTACATAAGCAATATGAAATACATCAACCAGCTAATTTAACCATCCAGCAGTACTATTTTACCTCACCAGCATACAGTTCTTCCACTTGAAGTTGATTGGGAGACAAAACTCCAATTTCATCAGCAAAGTAATCCTGTAATTTTATAATTAGATAAGTTCAGACTTCATAATGACAAATTTTTTACTGATGATAGGTTAAAACTTGTTTGAATTTGTCTGCAGTCATAACTAAAGGTTTGATAAATGTTGAATAAAATTACGAACAGCCAACTATACCACGGTTTGTCACCACCAAAATATATCTTTGAAGGCAAGTATAAGGGATCAAAAAATAGGAAACGTACTATACCTTCCCACTAGCCATGAAATAAACTCTGTCACCTTTCTTTATAGACCCATCTACAACTCGAAAGTATACAATAACACCTCTATATGGATCATAGTAGCTGAATTAAAAGAAATAATAAATGTGAGTGCGGGAAGGATATATACCACATGTAAAAGAATTTTAGGTGAAACAACATGCAAGGAGTGTTAACCGGCTATACATACTATAGGAATTTTATCCTCGTAAATACTTCATATCTTTATGCAAGTTAATGCATCCAAGGATGTCTGTGTAGAGAGTAATTGCATAACAACTAGATGCATAAAGTACAGGTATCTGAACTTGCATTAAGCACACAACAACAAAATTAATGGGAAAAAGAATTGCCTAAAGTATGGGATGAAGCCTAGACATGCAAATTAGATCCTAAAATTTTACAATAAGTCTACCAACTCTCAGTTCAACATGTTATCATTTTTAGATTGTAGGGACCTTATCTTACCAAAATTATTTCATGGTATCAAAGTCATCCAAATCTAAAATGACAATCTATGCCAATCTATAGCATATTGCTGACATTTATCATTAGATGGATTAGTCTTATAACATTTTGAAAAGAATGAATAGTAAAGTACCTGTCAAATATTAAAGCCCTCAATGGTCTTTTAGATGTATCTTCAGGTGGGGGGATTCTTGCAACAATTGCATTGAGAATATCAATTATACCTATTCCTTCCTAAAGCAGAAAGTAACTTCATCACGTAGAAACATGCACATATTAATGTAAAATCAGAAACCAAAGAAAACAACAGGGAATGAAAGAATAATAACAAACCTTTGCAGAGCAGAGAATCGCATTGCTACAATCTAGACCTACAATCTACACAAAAAGTAAATTCCACTCACGATTTTTCTTATTAATATCACAAGAATAATTTAAGAATTAATAAATAAAAGGATTAGCAATGCCCAAGAAAGGATACCCTTGTTAACCCATTCCCAAAATGTATACCTGGGGCAGTGTATACTGTAACCATTCTAGCAGTAGTAATTAAACTAAGAAATTACTACTATAAATTATTGCTGTAACCAAAATGTATACTGTATAATGCCAAAAAGTTTGGTTGCATTCTCAAGCTGCACTTTTGTGTATTTGAATGGAAAGAAATTGCTAGAATCTTGGGGACAGCAATCTTCTATTGAGTTCGTTTGGGAGTGCGTAGTTTTTCTAGCCTCCTGTGTTGTCCTACCCTTATGTCCATGGTTGCCTTATCTTAATCAATTCATTTCTTACCAAAAAAGGAAATTTATAGTGTCATAAGTGTACAAACTCAAATGAGAAGTATCCTAAATTATCTCCCTTTGAAAGTGAAAATTTTAACTAAGAAAATGATGTCAGGGGTCTAAGTAGGCAGACAAACCTCTTCAATCTCCTTGATAACTCGATCTGGTTCTGCACCCGGAAGATCTATTTTGTTCAAAACCTGGTACAGAATATCTAGTGTTACTAAACATGCAACACATTCGGACATTTTATCTAATCATTTTATGACTTGAGAAAAGTGATGAAAATATACAAAAAACAATTCATCCTTAATTTGAAAAGAGAAAATCCCGTGTCACAAAATTACACAACTGTTTAATAAGTGTAAATATGCAGCCTTTTATCCTGAAAACATACATACATACATACATACATACATATATATATATATATATATGTGTGTGTGTGTGTGTGTGTGTGTGTGTGTATATGTATGTGTGTGTATATATATGTATGTAATAAAGGATAATGTGTATCTCAGTAAACTAAAACAAAAATTAAATATAAGTTAAAAGTGGAATAACAAAACTAATGTACTTACAGGGATAATTTCTAGGTTGTTCTCCAAAGCCAGATAAACATTAGCTAGAGTTTGTGCTTCAACACCCTGTGATTTAAAAGCAATTTTTTGCAAAAAGCACAAACAAGAATTACTGAAAGATCACTCCCACATGATAAAGGCCATAAAATCAGAGGGGAAAGAAGAGCATAAAAACATAGAGATTCACCTGAGAAGCATCTACTACTAGAAGAGCACCCTCACATGCAGCAAGTGACCGTGAAACCTGATCACAGTTGAATAGTCCCAATGTATTATTGTATTGATTCTAAGGAGGGTTTAACCTCGACCAAAAAAGAAAGAAAAGAAGATAATGTTCATTTCTAACACTTGAACTCAATTGAGTGGGAAGTATCATTTAGAAAGAACAAATGGAAATTCTAAAATGTGATTAATATATAGCGTTTTATTTTCCATTTTAATGCATTTTTAGTTCTCATTGTTAGCTTAAAACCAAATTATTTTCAGAACACGCCATTTAAGTCAACAAATTCTTGAAACTACTACTTTGATGGACAGAGTTGACAAGCCAGACAAGTGGTGCGTAAATTTCTTTGTTCCATAATCATATAGATGTTGCATGTCATTATGGCTCCTAAATTTGAATAAAGAAAGAAATGAAAAGAGACAAGACTGCCGCAGAATAATACAATATAAAGAAGCGTATAACAGTCAGGCAGTTAACATGTATGTATAACTATCTACATTACATACATACCTCATACGAGAAGTCGACATGACCTGGTGTATCAATGAGATTCAAGCAATAAGGTTCATTTTGAAACACATAACGCATTCGAGCTGCCTGCCATGATAAAATTCAGCCAAAAATACCTTCTAAAATATCTAAACATCGAAAAACAACTTTAAAATCACATTTCCCAATCTCTACACAAGATTAAGCTAATATAAAACGGGATTAGGAAATGGTGGAACCTGGAGCTTAATGGTGATGCCTCTTTCTCTCTCCAAGTCCATGTTATCGAGAAACTGGTCCTTCATTTCTCGCTGGTGCACCGTGCCAGTAACCTGAAGCAACTTATCCGCCAACGTCGATTTCCCGTGGTCAATATGCGCAATGATGCAGAAGTTTCTTATATTACGCACCGGCACCTAAAACCAATACAATCCAAACATGTTTACTGCAACGAACGACGGGCAATTTGGGGAAAATACGAGAAAAGGTAACGGACGATACCTTAGAGAGACGATGCTCGCCGGCTTTGGCGGCGGATTCGAAGTCGGTGCTGGCGACCTGGCACACAAAACCGCGGCGAAACGTGGAAGCATTTGGAAAGCCGGAACTAAAGCAGCGTTTGGATGAGTGGAACCTGGTAGTGATTTTTCTTGTTCTGCTTCGTTGAGCATGGATGAACGCGCGTCGCTGGTGGTGTCGTTGTTGCAGTTCCACTTGCAGCTGAGTTTTAGCGGATAAGAATAGAGACGCGCCACATATTTCTGCGGCCATTGAAAGTTTTAGTCTACTGCACCGTTGCCAATGGAACACCAAACTTAACTTTTGTAAATGTGCGCAATGGATTGGGTTGGGCTCGATCTGTTTGAACAGGCCCGTTTATATGGGTTTCTGCTTCCTACACCAATGTATTCAAAATGTATTTCCACATGATTGTATCGAAGATTATATAATCCGTGATACATTTTTAAATTTTTAAATTGTGTAATCCAAACTACATTTTTTACTTCTAAATAATAAAATTCGTAATATAGTTTTAGATTACGAAATTCAAAAATATATTTAGAGTTGTACAATTCATAAAACATTATTAGATTGTAAATACTTTTAAATTTCGGATAAACTTATCAATTGCGTAATTCATAATGTTTGCAACTCGTAGATAATTTGGTATTTTTCCACACCTCCCATAGGTATTGTAAGAAAGTATGAATGTGGTAAAAGAAATACCCCAAGTTGGTTATTTCTCCAAGAACAACTCAATTTGTTATTTGACGTGCTTTTTATTTTCTTTTCATACCTCCTTTTATCAAAAAGAAATCTTTATAGATAGATTATATAAAAATACATTATCAATATCTTAAACACGTATCAATACAGAATTGTTACAAATGAAACTTGATTAAAAGCTTCCAAAGTCCCCCGACATGTTTTTTTTTCATTATTGTTATTATCATGACAATTGTTGCTTATAGCACTATGATTTGTCACACCAATTTTTTTACATGTGAGAGTGTGGTTGTGTTTATTTAGTTAAGCTAAGTTGAAGTCTTTGGTGCATGTTAGGAGGTAAAAATTGTTCTACCTTTGCAAAGGTAGAATAATGTATGTTACTTTACAGATATTTGGCATTCTAAACTAGGACATTCTTCTTTTTCTTATTATACTAAATTACGAACAATGTATACCACTTTACCTGATACAAAATTCACTCCTTGTGATACTTGTCATTATTCTAAGCAAAGAAAATGTCTTTTCAATTAAGTATTACTGTTTCAAAAGCTCCTTTTGATTTAATCCATGTTGATATTTGGGGGCCATATTGTACTTTTTCTGTTGATGGTTTCAAATATTTCTTAACTATAGTGGATGATATGTCTAGATTCACATGGATTAAATTGATGGCAAGTAAGTCTGATACAAGATCACATCTTATTGGCTTTGTTTCTTATATCAAAACTCAATTTGACATTGATGTAAAAGTTGTTAGATCAGATAATGGTAATGAGTTTGCAACGACAGATTTTATAGACAAAAAGGGATACAACATCAATTATCTTGTGTTGAAACACCTCAACAAAATGGAATTGTTGAGAGAAAACATCAACACATTCTCAATGTTGCTAGATCTTTAATGTTTCAATCTCATTTGCTGATAGTTTTCTGGTCTTTTGCTGTTTGTTATGTTGTGCAACTCATTAATATTTTACCTTCCACAGTTTTGGCATATTTTTCTCCATCTCAGCTGTTACACAATGTTAAACCTGACATTTCTTACTTGCGAGTTTTTGGCTCACTTTGCTATGCTTCAACTCTTCAAGCACATAGAACAAAATGTGTTTTACTTGGTTATAAAACAGGAGTAAAAGGCTACCTTTTGTTAGATTTCAACTCAAGGTAAATTTTTCTATCAAGGAATGTAGTATTTTATGAAAACATATTTCCTTTTCTTACTAGTGACAAGCACTCACCTATTGATACACAAAATTTAAATTCATTGGATTTGGTCACCAAAATCAATTCATCTCCATCACCTTTTTTCTCAAAAGTTACTGATCAACCCTCTTTACCACATACATCTCCTCCTTCTATTGTTCTAGACCTTGTTAGTTTTTCTTCTCAACCTGTTTCTGTTGAACCTATCACTGCTACTCCACAAAGGAAACCAACCAGGCCAACACATAAACCATCTTATTTGCAGGACTATCATTGCAACATGTTATCTACTTCTTCTGCCACTCAGTCATCCACAGATACCTTATATCCTATCTCTTCCTATCTCTCATATGATCCATTATCATCTCTTCATAAATCATATGTCTTGAATCTTTTCCAAGTTAGTGAACCTAAAACCTATAACCAAGCCATCAAACATGATTGTTGGAGAAATGCCATGGATCAAGAAATTGCAGCTTTAGAAAATACTAAAACTTGGGTTTTGACTGATCTACCTAATGGAAAGCAACCTATCGGATGTAAATAGGTATACAAAATAAAGAGGCATGCTGATGGGAGTATTGAACAATATAAGGCAAGGTTAGTAGCCAAAGGCTACACACAACAGGAAGGCTTAGATTACTTTGAGACTTTTTCACCTGTTGTCAAACTCACAACAGTAAGATTGGTTCTGGCTTTAGCAACTTCTAAACATTGGTATTTACATCAACTAGATGTAAATAATGCTTTTTTACATGGGGATCTAGATGAAGAGGTATACATGTCTCTTCCTCTTGGCTACAAAACAGAAAAACCAGGCCAAGTTTGCAAGTTGTTGAAGTCTTTATATGGACTCAAGCAGGCCTCTAGACAATGGAATTACAAGTTCACAACTACTTTACTTTCTTTGGGCTACATACAATCAAAATCAGATTATTCACTTTTTGTCAAAAGTGATTCTGCTCATATCATCGTCTTACTTGTTTATGTAGATGATATAGTTTTGGCAGGTGATGACATTCAGGAAATCCAAACTATGAAGGTTCTATTGAATGCAAAGTTCAAAATTAAAGACCTAAGCCAACTCAAGTATTTTCTGGACTTAGAAATTGCAAGATCTCAACAGGGCATTAATTTGTCACAAAGGAAGTATGCTTTAGAGTTACTAGAAGATGCATGATTGTTGGGATGTCAACCTGTTTCTACTCCCATACAGCCAGGCACAAAATTCTCTAAGACAGAAGGAAAACCCTATTCAGATGTGCAAGCCTATAGAAGACTTCTTGGCAGGTTATTATATCTAACCAACACAAGACCAGATTTATGTTTTGCTGTTAGTACTCTCAGTCAATTTCTTTTCAATCCTTTGGAAGATCACTATGCAGCAGAATAAGGATCCTGAGATATATCAAGAAAAATCCAGGACAAGGATTATTCTTTCCCTCCAACACAGAACATTCTCTCAAGGCTTTTAGTGATTCTGATTGGGCTGCTTCCTTGATACTAGAAGGTCTGTGACTGGTTTTAATGCGTTCTATGGTGCATCCTTAATCAGCTAGAAATCCAAGAAGCAAGATACTATATCTAGATCATCAACTGAAGCAGAATATAGAGCCTTAGCTTCCATAATATGTGAAATTCAATAGCTTTTGTATTTGCTCCATGATTTGAAACAACCTCTACCACAACCAGTTCCTCTGTTTTGTGACAATCAATCTGCTATACGAATTGCATAGAATCCAGCCATGCATGAGAGGACAAAGCACATTGAAATTGATTGTCATCTCATAAGGGATAAAGTTTATGCTGGTGTAATTAAGCTCCTGCCTATTTCTACTTCATCACAACTTGCAGACATTCATACTAAAGCTTTGCATCCAGCACAATTTCAATCTTTGTTGTCCAAGCTGAGCATTAAGGATATATATGTTGTAGCTTGAGGGGGGATATTCGAATTATTTTATTCTCTGTTCATATATTTTATACTTATATTCCTTTTTTATATTGCTCTGAACAATTATATATATCAATTGTACTCTCTCCTTATCATTCAATAAGAAATACAATATTTGTGTGTGGTATTGATCATATGTGCGACACTGCACCACTCTAGGTTTATTTTGTACTTTTCTTTATGGTTATTTCTATTGTTCAATTTAAATTAATGTGATTTCTATATTTGAAATCCCCATTACAAACATACAACTTTCATCTAAATATTGTTATTTCCATAACACGTGCAAATTAAAATAGTTAATATAAGTAGTGAGTTGTATAAAATAAATGAAATAAATTTATGTGAATGCTTTTGAAAACTTAGGATAAAACTATAATTTAGAAAAATGAACTGATATCCACCTACTTCCCCTATCACAACTCAAGAATTATGTAAGACAGATTATAGCAATGGGCAGTATCATAGCATGTGCAATCCATTTCAACTTGTAAAATAGTTAAGCAAAGCATATTATATGTAGAATTAGTTACTCATAGATATTTTATCAAATATTTTCATAAACAATAAATATTTTTAATTAAATACCCTTTAATTATTGTAGTATTATTTTATTATCTGTTGCATAATTGGTCCAATAACTTAAAAGTTGGCTCAAATATAATCCAACATCAATAAAATTATTTGACTTGATTAACCAATATTGTTGAAACAAATACACTGAACGACCCTGAGTGGATAAACTAATTCGATTTATACTATGTACAATACATATATAATATTCATTTTTTCTTTGTCTCTTATATCATTCAACCACATATTACGGAAGAAAACATGTTATAAGTTAGTTTGATGAATATTTTTAGGCAATCAACCAAACCAAACTAACTAATACGAATCGACTTTGGATGCATGGTTTTGATTGACAATAGGGTCATTTTTTCTCTTCAGAAAATGAAAACATAAAAATCTGAACATTACTTCATGTTAGAAAGATAGTCCTTTGTGCGGCTTCATGACTCTGTTGTGTCTATGTGCCAACTTATTCCTTTATGTTATTAATTGTTTGATTTGCCCTTGCTGCTGGTTCCTGACCACTTTTGTTCCCACTATATATCATCTCATTTAATTCTTTGTTGTTCACTATCACCAAAGAGGATTTTGCTTGCTGGGATATTCCATATTTCAATGATGTATGTGTAATTAATTGTTTTTATTTCGTTTTCCTGTTTCATTTCACATGTTGCAAAATGAATTAGATCCACCGATGGTGATTGTATCTTTGTCACTAGTGCGTGTGTTGTGCTCATGATTAGTTGCAATTTGAAAAAGTTCAAAACAAAACATTTATCCAAAAAATAGTTTCAAAAATGTATTGTTAGAAAATTGTACAATAAACTGATGATATTAAAATTCTCACAAGTCAATATGGCCAATAGTTTATTTTTACATATTTTCAATAAAGTAATATTGTTGTAACTGTTACAAATCTATATTAAAAGTCTTACACCAAGTATTAACTTGAGACAACACTTTCAACTCGATTTTTATATTGTTTTAGCTAAAAGTCAACCCTTACGTGAATTATAAATAAGTCAAGTAATGTAAAGTTTAATAACATAATGCAAGAAGCAAAGCTAAGTCCAAATGAATATATATATATATATATATATATATATATATATATATATATATATATATATAATATTGGTTGAAAATAATATGGTAAAAAAATAATCTTTTTGAAACGAAAGTACACAAATAAAAACAAAAATAGAAACAGATCATAAATTTGATGTGATTCGTTACCTCAAAATTTATATTCACGACTATTTAACAAAAATAGTATTTACTCAAAAGTGATTTAGTTAAGGATGGATATTAAATATCTTTTTTATTTTTCTGCTATGAATTATTTTCTTTCCAACTAGACTATTGGCTAATTTCACTCACAGTATTATAATTCTCATTTGAGGAGTGCAAAACAAATCCATGTTCAGGCAGGGGGAATTTTGGCTGATGGGGGTAAATTTATTGCTCTCTTGGATCTAGTAAAGGATAGTTTAGCTTTTGCAGAAGAAATAAAAGTTTACTATATTCCATGCAAGAGACAATAGCTCACTCCAACAACAAAATAAGCCCAGCCAGATTCTGGATCAAAGCAGGCAAAGCAGCGCAGTAGAGTTATATATAAGAGCCTTCTCTTCTCGACTTCATTCCACTCATCTTGTTCACAAGATCATTAGATCATGTTATGTCAAATAAAACATCTAAACACGAATTACTTCACTTCAAAGGACAAAACCATTAACTGTGCAGATAGGGTCAAGTTTCACTATTTTTCTGTTATTAAAATACAGGGGCAGCACAACATGCATAGATAGCTATTGCTCTCAAATACCAAACAGGTTCACATTACGTGTCCAAATTTATTCCTTTGTCGTGTTGTTTGTTTCTTGGTATTGTTCAAAAGAAGAAAAAAGGACACACCCTTGTATTATTGTCATTCTGCTTTTTTTAAACTTGGTTTATATAGAGTGACAAAGAAAGAACATGAACCATGGAATCACCCAACTCTTTCTTTCTTGTGCTTTTCTCTTCTTTTCATGCCTTATTCACTGCAAAAGCGAAAACACCCATTTGAATCCATACAGTAGAGAGAGAGAGAGAGAGAGAGACTGAGACAGAGGGGTCCTCTGTGGGAACTTTTCTTTGTTGTTCAACAGGCAAACCTTCTGTTTTTGATCTAACCAACCAAAAATGTATGTTCCCTCAATTCAATTCCTTTATTCATCTTTAACTGTACACCCCCCGGTCAAATATGAATTCCTCCATACCCATTTTTCTATTCCCTATACCCCCTTCTCTCCACAACCACAACCAAAAGTCATCAAAAAAGAATACCTCATCACATGCCCTATGATGCATTTTACATTTACAACCAACTATCGTCTCAATCTCTCCCCTCAATGAAAAAAATAACAAACAAAACTAA
Source organism: Vigna radiata var. radiata (assembly GCF_000741045.1). Classification (NCBI taxonomy): domain Eukaryota; kingdom Viridiplantae; phylum Streptophyta; class Magnoliopsida; order Fabales; family Fabaceae; genus Vigna; species Vigna radiata. Next base: position 161,030 of record NW_014543621.1, on the reverse strand, counting down.
ATAAAGCATCCCCTGCCATGTCTATCATCTACCAACACCCCCCACCAGTTTTCACTTTTCATTCCATTTGCAATGGCTATGAGAAAAATTTAGCCATCAAGAATTTAATTTTGGCATCAACATCTCTGTTCAAACTTTAAATCGCCAACATTTGCAGCATTCACTGACATGTCCTGATCCTGATGCTAAGGTGTCACCACGCCGAAGTTGGTCCCGTTTCAGTTCCAATTGTCTCTCTCCAAGTATATCTATCATTTGTCCTCCACAAAGATTCTATGTATGAAATCCCTAAACCTTTTGGAGTATAGCTTGGGATCAACGGCTGAGATGGAGGAGGGATCCACTTGCAGCGACTTGTATGCATGCTCTAGCTTTTTGCTTATATCATAATCTTGGAGAATGTCAATTATGCCAAAGTATAGGATTACATCAGAGACCTCACCACCACTCTCTGAAGGGGTAGAATTGCTACTTCCAGTACCAGTGTGCTGATCCAACCCAGCTTTACACACTCTCTCAGCTCTGGCAGGCATGTTTGTTCCCAGTCGAATTAGAAGTCCCCTGAAATACCAAGAATCACCATAATTTACTGAAATACTAGAATTAGAATTCAAATCAAATATTTGCATAATTGGTATATAAACCAACCATCAGAAAGGGAGAACCATAAATTTGTACATTGATTTGGTTAATATAGTTCAGTTGATTAAATAAAATCTTAAAAGTAGAAACATAAACAAAAAGACTTGTATATACTAGCAAATATTGGTCACATTTTTGTGCTATATATACATACATAATATATATCTCCCGAGCTTCAAAAGTCCTAACAGCAACCACTGCTTTATGAATATCACAATCGCAATTGCGAGTCAACTAACAACTAGCTTTGCAAAGAAGGGTTTGCCCTTCTTAGAAAAATCAGAAGACCCCACCAGCATTTGTTGTCAATAAAACTACCTCCAATTTTGTCAATGATAACTCAAGTCATTTTCGGTCCATCTCCACCAACAGAATCATTTTCCAAAATGGAGATAACTAGCAAGTTACCTGCTCCTAAATCACCAATGGAGGGGCTAATTTATTTGCAATTGCTTTATTTCTACATGCGTGTGGGCCATATTGATAGTTTAAGACATGCATTTTGCTTTTGTTTGTTTTATGACTGGGTCCAGACAGACTAAGGCTCGAAGAACATGGCACATGCATGCAAAATTAGTCATGGAAGTGAAAGCTATGGCTACCAATGGGTGTAAGTATCAAGAGACTAATACAGGTATAACCCCACTAAGCCATCTATGGTCATAAAATATTGCAACTTAGAATGGTCCATCTTTTCCCGAAGCAAATATCATTAATTGACTAGGAATAGTCCATCTTCAAGAAATGAGGGGTTGCATTGGAAGTCACATGACCGCTCAAGCTAATAATAGAACTGCACAAAGATCTCTAAAATCCCTAGATGTTTTCCTTCTTTTGGGAATATAAATGAAAAATTCAAGGAAGTCAATAATTTCTGTTTATTTCCAAGACTTCATAGGAATTTATTCGTCATGATGAGACAACAAAAACAGTCAGATACTGTGGATAAATGGTAAAGGGCATACCGGCCTATGGGTATCCACTTCATATCTTGTGTGTCATCATTTTGCATGTCTCTCTTGCCTGTTATACCCATAAATTCCAAAAAGAAATTACTTCTCGGATCCAATCAATTAATTCAAATGAAGAGAAACACAGAACAACGAGGAAGTAACCTGAACACAACTCATTGGTTAAACTCTTCCCGTCATCAACTGAGCTATCATCACGGAAATGAAGGCCAATCAAAAAACTGTAATCCATTATTCCCTCTGCTTCCAAGAATTCACAGTCTCTATCAAGTTGCCTGAACAGAAGTCATCACACGAGACCAAAATTGAGAGCACAAAAAATGTTCAAAGTAAAAGCAATATGTAAAACCCTGGAAGCAGATTCTATACCATTTTAGCTCTTGAAACCAAGACTGTTCCAGGCGGAAGACAAAACAAAGATCAAGGTCTTTAAGAGTGGTAGTCTCATCGATCTCCTCCCGAGGTTTATCGGTTGTTCGACCATGAGAAGAACCTTTGAGGTCAAACCGCCTATGGATCCGATACTCCGAACAAAATACATTGGCCATCACAATAAACCGAGTCTGTTTTCCACAATGTAATTTACAAGTGTGGATATAGTTGTAAGTTGTTGCAAGTATACACTCACAGTAAACCAGTGGAAAGCAAAGTTCAAATAAGGTAAGTTCATTCCTACCTTTTGACCTCCAATTGGTTTGACACAGTGAACCCCCAAAAATTTTGTTACCAGCGAATTCTTGTAATGACACACATGTTGATAGTAACTGGTAAGCATCCTGGTGAGCACCTGAAATGGCCACCAACTAATTATTGAATGGTGAATAACCACAGAAAAATGGACAGTGGCCTAGAACTGAAAGTGAGACCTCACCGTACTAAATATAGGTTTTATGGTTTTCTTTCTCATAAAAAATGAATGCATCTTAAAGTGTAGTTAAGGATGGCAACTAACCTTGACTTCAGACTTCTTCAAGGTTTTGATAATGAACCGGTCGTCCTGAGTGAGGTAAAAGAAGCTTCCACTTTTGCCAGGAGAAGACATCTCCCTCAGTGTGTCATTGCCGCAAATAGCAAGCATGTAATCCGCAGGATCTATTCCAAATAATTCCCTTAGATGTCTAAATGCCCACCAAGACATAGCAATAATTAGTACAACACCAATCCAACAAAGTTCACGGAAAATGAAAACTCATGTCCATTACTCGATACCTGAACACCATAGGACAATAATCTTTCCACCTGAAGTCCACAGATTGATGAGGAGGTGTAAACTTAGACCCCTCTGGGGGGAACCTCGTCCAGAACTTCTCCTTCGGATCAAAATCCCCGGGCCTAAGCTCTCGCAAAACAGAAGTATGCTTTCCAACAGAGTATCTACAAGAACAATTCAGTCCTCAAAGGGATGTATCTAGTTAAATTAAACAACTAGTATAGGTAAAATCAAAGTAAAATACCTAATACCCAGTTGAAGATTGAGCATCAAATCATAATTCTTATGCCCTTTGGAAACAGTGTGACCAGGCTTCTTAACATCCCCATCAACAGAACCACAAGGACTCCTCTGCAACTGCACATCACTCTCACACCCTGTGCCTCCTCCACCACCACCACCACCATAAAACACAGAAGCCTCCACAATGTCACAAGTGATATCCCCAGCCTCGCCATCAAGCTCCCAAATGCAAATCCGGGGAAAACTCACACTCTTTATGTTGTTGTTGTTGTTGTTACAACACTCATCCACCGACACACGTTTCTCATTGACAAACTCCTTCCCCCAATTCCCAGAGGAGGTGCTCCCATCGCGCCATGTGAAGACGCCTCTCCCTTTGGGAACCCCGTTCTCCCAACACCCCTCGTAACGGTTCCCGTTCTTCCACACAAGCACGCCCTTCCCAGAGATGGCGCCATTCTTCCACTCCCCGACGTACTCATTCCCGTTCCGCCACGTGTACCTTCCCTCCCCCTCCTGCAGGTTGCACCGCCACCACCCCTCGTACACGTCGCCGTTCGCGTACCGCTTCTCCCCGAACCCGTGCTTCCTGTCCGAGAGCCGCGCATCGCGATACATCTCCCCGTCGACGCCGACGAAGGTCTCGGGGCCGTGCATCCTCCCGGCAGCAAACTCGCCCTTGTAGGTTGCACCAGAGGGCAAGGAGAATCGCCCCTTGCTGCACGCCTTTCCCTTCCTCCACCCTCCCTCGTACATGCACCCGTCCAACCAGAGGTACTTCCCACTGGCGACCAGCGCGTTTCTCGAGAGGCTGCCGCTGTAGAGGTATCCGTTCGGGAGCGCCCTCTCCACAGTCTCGGGAGACACCCGGCGCGTCCTCGTTGGACGGCGGCACAACGGCGGTGGCAGTAGGAGCTCGATGTCCTTTGTGGGTGCGTTGTTGTCCTCTTGTTGCTTCGACAGTGTGAACAGCGTCTCTTGCATTTTTCCTAAGCTCCTGAAGACAGCGTCACATTTGAAAAGCCGTTGCGAACTCTCTAACGGTAATAATGGTGTTCCTGCTGCGAGCAATGGAAGAGATTATCCACAGAGAAAGAGAGAGATGAGAAGTGAGTCACAGTGCCTTGGGAAAAGAGAAATAATAACCGGACAAGTAACAGAGAGAGAAAGTAGTTATGGTTATGGTTATGGTTATGTTAAGGACAATAGTTATGGTTAAGGACAGCAACATTACCATAGCAGGCGCCAAAAGCACTGTTCTGTTCCTCTTCCTCACTTTAATTTCCATACTAAACATCTGCATTAGCTTTTCTGTTGTTTTGGATTTCCTTTACGCATGGCTTCCACCTTAATTTCGTAAAGGAGTTAATGTTTTGTTTAAGAATACAATTCTTTTCATAAGTAAAAAAAAAATGAACAGATTTTTTTCGACAAAACAGAACATATTTATCGTTTTTTCATTAAATTTAAAATACGTCAGAGAATGTTATTAAGTAACAAAATAAATAATGAATTAATAAAAAAAATAATACGTGTATAATGTGAAAATATTATAAAAAAAACCTGTGTCGAAATGTTTTTTTTAAAAAAACTAACTTATTTTTGCAAGGAGGGCAAATCCCAAGGGTGAAGGGGGCCAATCCAATTTGAGAAACATTGTCAATCAATCTCAGTGTTATGTTAATATAACATTATTAATAACAACAATTAACTGTTGAATCAGAAACACTGAAATAGTTGGCGTCACGCATAATAATCCCACCCACCATCACCTTAACATGTTTTTGTGAACTTTGATGTAAAAAAAATGGTGGCACGATGAAATTAGGAGAAGCAGTAAGTGGTGGGGCTGGTGAAAGCGATAGAATGAATGAAATACGAAAGTAGCATATGTTACGTGACTTTGCGTCATGTTACCATCCCTATATCATATGCAACACTTACTATTTTATGAACAAAAATGTGATTCCTAGCTAGGTTCTGCATCACACCAAACAACATACATTTTCATGACCTACGTGGGTATTATGTGCATCCTTTTGAAAAGTGTGAAATGTGAAAGAATGTTATTACACTTGTTTTCATGCTAGTAACAACTTATAAATGTGCATCTTGATATTTATTAATATGTGAAGTGAAGCATTGAGTTATTAGAGAAAGAGGAAAAAGTGGTGTGTTGGTTTGATTTTAAGAAATTATAACAAAACATATCTGATCTTCCATATTTGTTGCAATGATTTCTGGGCCACAACACAAGGTGGCCTCAAACTCAAGAAAACGAATTATGATATCAACCAAACATGACCTAATGGAATATGCATTGCCCTTTTACTTTGGAAATAAAATAATGTCATCAACTAAGCACATTTTTGCTTAATCAATCACTTGGATTGAAGGGGACAGTTGACGACATAGCATGTCTTCTTAAATGTATTCCACCATTGCTTCACTTTTTATCCATTAATCGATTATTGAACAATATTCTAAGTTTTGTTTATAAACAATTTTTTCTTTTAGACTCAAATAATTATAACATATTTGAAAGGTTACTTTTCGTACAGAGTATGTGATGACTTTTAGGTGAGAGACTCTAACGTATGTATTTGATCAAATAATACAGCTAATTTAATTTAATGCAGGAAAAAATCATTTAATTGAAAATAACACCAAAAGTAGTTATAAAAAATTACTTATTATTGTCCAAGTGTAACTTCTCTTTCTAAATAGTATTTTTGTTAATGGCAGTTGAATAAAAAAACCTTACTTATTTAAAGTCAACCCATATTTACTCTCATATATGTCTTTCTTGTTTTGGTAATGTATTTTTAAATTTTAAAATCGAACATGCATAACATCACAATATTCTTCATATGGTAGACATTAACATTGTCTCTTAAAGGAGTTTCATAACATTTGCTAAAAAAAAATCAATATCTTACATAAATTTTAGAAATTAATTGTTTCTTTAACTCTTTTAAAAATAATCATTCTACAAATTTTTAAAAAAATAACATATACTATATTAAATTCATCCAACGAAATGTTAATTTGTTATTTATATATACTTCTAGTAAATGATATGCCCAAAATTAGAAATACAGAGATATAAAACATAGCTTACCAAATACCTTTTCAAATATGATTGCAAACTCATGGCACATGATGAGTCTTCGGGAGGGGGGCGACGAAGGAGCTGATCAATCATTTCCACCGTGGTCACTTCATCTGGTGTTATTGTGGACTTGTGTCACGAGGTTATTTTTTGAGGAATTTGAATGCAATACAAAGGAAATTTAGGTTGATCGGTCTCTAAAAAAACTTAGGCTAACCAGTCTCTGTTATTCCACTTTGAAGTACTCGGTATTGAACCCTTTGAAGGAGGTGATATACAAAGATGATAACCACCCCTCCATTTGAATATCAAGGAGACCCGACCCTTCTTGGCGTTTAAGCGGGTACAAAAGTACTGTAGAAAGATGGGGAGGGGGGAGTTTGAGTGATGTCGAGGGTCGAGCAGAGCATCCTAAAGACCTATACCTAAGCCTAGTTGTTCAGGTGTAGCTAAGTGGGCGCCATGTTTAGCTACCGTAGTATGCCTATCTGGAATTCGTCGAAAGGAAGACAAACGAGCAAATATTGGAAGAGAAATACATACATGTAGAAGATGATAACACTCATTCTAGCTAGGTTGGGCCAAAACTAAAAGAGATGGGCCATGGAGATGATTAGAATGGTGATGGGGAGCATAATTTGGTGGGGGGGAAGGCTAAGGCTCTCAACCAAAGGTGATATAAGGTAGAAGGGAGTGGTGTTTGATGATGTTCAAGGAGAGGTTAGGCCATCTTTATGAGGAAGGTGACTAGAAAAGACTACTTGTGATGCTTTAGCCTTGGATGACTTAAGATGAGTAGTATGGCTAAAAAATGACAACATAATGACGAAGAGGCATCATCTACATACCCTTAGTCACTCCCTCCAAAAGACTCCTCAGACAAAGACAATTGAATGGTCAACATTATTACCTTTATTTGGTGAATGAACTGTCCATAGGAGAAAGGAAAAGAGTAAATGTTAAAATGATAAAGAAGGCTCACCCTTTATCTATAGTCGCATATGTGACATACGGGCACTGACGAGGGAGAGAGTGATCGTGTGTGAGAGGCACAGAGTGCAGCTCCTGGCAAGCTTTCAGTGGAAGGGACACATGGACGAATCAAACATACACCGAAATGAGAAGGATCTAGAGACGGTATAGGTATGAGACTATAAAGTTGAAGGATAACTTAAACGAATTGATTTGGCTACTCATATCAACAAAATGCATTTGCTTTTCGGTAGCCTAACCCATAAGAACTCCATGGTTAAGCGTGCTTAGCCTGGAGTAATTTAGGGATGGGTGACCTTTTGGGAAGTTTTCTCGGAAAGTGTGCAAGTGAGGACAAAGCACATTGGAAAGCCTTGTGTTGATGTGTGAGGAAAATCAACATTCCCTATAAGTTGTCGTGGTGCTACAAGTGGTATCAGAGCTAGAAAATCTTTTAGGGCCTTGGGGAGTGAGCTTGTGTAGTTTTTGCTGTGTATCTCTGTATATTGTTGTTATTATTTAGAATACATTGAGTTTGTTGTGGTGTTCTTTTATCCGTTAGAAAATTTTTATTATTATTGTATTATGAAAATTAATGTAATTTTTGGGAAAGCATCATGGTGTATGCTTCCTTATGAGTGCAATTTTCGGGGACGAAAATTCTTTTGTGAAGGGGTGAATGTAAGATCTGAGAAAAAAAGGCTTTTAAAAATAAAGTTATTTTGAGACTTTGGATTTTTGTTTGGAGATTAGTGTTCTTGAGTTTATATTTTTCATAATAAAGTTGAGCGTTGTAGTTGGGCTTGGGCCAAAATTCTGTAATTTTTCATAGCTTATAAATAGACCTTCAAAACAATTCTAGAGTAATATTTTGACAGAGAAAGATGACAGAAAACCTTCTACACTCCTTGGAGGCGGATTTTGGATGCTCCAATTCACCAATTCAAGGGTTTATCTTTTCATTCATTCCATTGAATCCATATAGTTTCACCATGTCAGTGGTGAACTAAACCCTTTGTTGTTGGGGAACGATGTAATCCTTTTGAAACTCTCTTATATAGAAATTCTTATTTTATTCATATACTTGTATTATCAATAGTTTGGGTTTTCTTCTCTGTACTTTAAAGCTTGCATTGCTTAACTCATTCAGTGTCATGATCTTTGATTTTGTCGATACAAAGACGTATGGAGAAATCTAGAACTGAGGAGAATTCTCTTGATTATGAAATATTGCCTAGAGATAGGAATAGGACAGTTAATTGCTTTAAGCTTCTGTCATTAATGCATTAGTAATTACTAAGGAGACTAGAGATAGTAAACTAGTAATTATTGTAATAGGTTCTTTTCGCCGAGAGATCGGGTTTAGAGTAAATTAGAAAGTTGCATGAACATTGATAATAAAGTCGAATTTAATAAGAAGAATAGGTATAAGAGAGTGGATTAGGATGAAACTGTAAACCCCAGCAACTCCATTCATTCATATCTTTATATGTCAATTGATTCAGCTTTTGCATTTGCATGTTTAATTTAAGTCTTTGCATACAAACACAAAACTTAATTTTCATTCAAGTCTTATAAAATCTATTCAGATGAACGTCTAGGCCAAGAGTCCCTTGGGTAACGATATCTGGACTTACTGTCTATTATTACTTGATACGATCTGGTACACTTGTCAGGATGTTAACAATGGACGTGGTATGAATGGATGAGGGAGGTTATGAAACAATCATGGAGGTTATTAAATGTGGTTGCAGAGCAGCGTTAGTTGGCTGACGTGCTGCTGTAATCGATTATAGAGTCACTGTAATCGATTACCACTACAGTGAATGTGATATCATCTATTTTGAAAGATTAACCTGTGAACATTGTGTACATCATTTTTGAAACAGATAATGAAATAAGAGATCATCTAATAACCATATACATCAACATTGTGAATTATCAAAATTGTTATGAACAACAGATAACAATGACATAAACCCAATTGGACCTACTTCAGATAGTTGGGATAGTTGTGGCGTTTTGGTTGAATAGTGAACGACCTCCTCGGTTTGTGTAACAGTACATGTTGTTTCCTGAGTACACAAACCAACACAGGTTACCACCATGTAACAAAAATAATGAATAATTATAGTATAACATCATTCAAAGTACTCACATTTGGTTGAACTATTGACGTATTTTTCCTTGAAGCCGTTTTCCTTTTTCTACTTATTGTTTCAATGGTTGACTTCAATCTGTTAGTTCTCAACCGACCTTTACGCTTCACCGCTATGGGACTACGAACAAGTACATCACTACTTCCACATGTGGTGTAGGATGGAGTATCGGTCACAGGATTCTCATACCTCAGTTGTCCTCCTCACTTATTATGTTATTTTGTAATGATGAAGTCACTCCAAACTTTTTATCAAGACAATTAAATTCTTTTTCCAACTGACCAGATGCAGATTCAGATTCACAGGCAACCTCAACAATGTCATAGAACCGCTTACGCAATGATTGGTATCTTTGCATCTTGGGTTCCTAATGCAAAGAGTTATAAGTTGCTCTAATGAGTGTGTACTTTCTTTAGATATTTTTGCTCCAACGACAAAGAACATATTTGGAGGGGACATTCTGTACATCTTCCTGACCGAGAACCAATAGGCAATGCCGACAAATGATACCTCTAAACTCAAACAATAGGCAAAAGCACCTTGTATCGTTTGTAAGAGGATCAAATTCCACATGGTAATATTTTGTTGCACATTTTCCATCCCACATGCACTCTTCTTTGATCGTGTACTTGTTGGAAATACAATCCTTCACCGTGTCTTTGATGAAACAATTCATCCTCAACCGAAACTCAATTTGTACTTCCTCAAATTTTGCATGTGTGTACTCAACTTTAAATTGTCTCTCAATGGGTGATTGAGACCCACATGCAACCGTGGTATTGAAGGAAGAAAAGTCGACTTCTATTTCTTTTTAGGCTTTGAATTTAAGAGCATTATCGTACTGAACCACAAATTTTTGAAGTGTGGTACAAGAATTGATAAATCCATCAAAGAAAGCATTCATTCCTTCACTTCTATGAGTTGTGGACATACCAGCACAAACATGATTCTTCAAGTAACATGACACCCATTTGTGTCTCTCCTCGTACAAATTACATAACCATTCATGATTTTCTAAGCCGTGTTTGGTAAGTAGTTCTTTCCAACCAATGTCAAAGTCTATTGTAGTATCGCAGTCATAGACAAGCACTTTGATATCACTCTTGATAACAACATAATTTTTATACCCTTGAAAGTTTTTGGGTATTTTTTCATTATGTGCCACAAACACCACCTATGCTTTGTTTTCAGGAAGACTTCTTCGATTACATTTGCCATGGCCCTACATTGGTCAGTTACAATACTGTCGGACGCCTTGTTGCCCATGCATCTTAACCAACATTGGAATAACCATACAAATGAGGAAGTGTCCTCTGATGAGAGTAATCCACAACCAAGTAGGATGGATTGTCCATCATGGTTTACTCCTACAAAAGGAGCAAAAGGCATGTCGTACTTGTTTGTTAAGTAAGTGGTATCAAAAGACACCACATCACTGAATTCCTCACACGTAGCTCGACTTCTAGCATCCGCCCAAAATACACCAGTAATTTCATTTCCTTCATCCCTTTCGAGGTCACGGAAGAAATCATTATTGAGGTCTCTCATCTTTGAAAAGTGACGTAGTAGTGCTTGACCATCACCCTCCTTACATAATGACCTTCTATGTTGACCGATGAAGTTCCTAGCATCTCTCTTCATAAATTGCATATTTTCATATCCACTGGCTTCACCAACCATGCTAAGGAAACTCTTATTAATGCATACACCGCCATCATCATTCACTTCCAATGTGTGCTTCACATGCATGTTCAATTTTCTATTGGCACGGATTAAATTCGAGGTTTGTGGACAAAGCTCATGATTGTGGTCTAGAACTATAGTCCTTAGAAACCATTTGTCATCTTCTTCAGACAACTGTTATTCCAGCAAGGCATTGATTAGTCTGACTAGGTAGTGTTTTCACTTCTAGAAGAATGCTAGAAACATATTTACCTTCCCTTGAACAAACCAATCTCAAGTAATACACTTCGTTATTCTCGTTTTTTTAGAAGTTCTTGTTCGTACGCGAAAACCACATCTTTTTCAATAGTCCGAATAAAATTTCTTAGCTTCTTGCATTATGTCAAAACACATGTTCAAAGTAGGAATCAACTCCAAAGAACTATCATCAAGGGTATTCAATTCGTCATTGCTTTCACCAACCATAGTGATGTTGTCTGGACAAGTGTTGATCACAATAATCTATTACATGGAAATATTGCTTAATAAATAAACATATATAAAAAGGAATACAAAAGTGAAGATAAATCTAACGACCTATAACAAATGGTACCAATAATAAAACCAACAAAATGGAAGGAATAAAGAAACCATTAATGGAAGTTATTGATAACGGTTCAAAAACCGTTATTTTCATACTTAAAATTAAAATTAAACGCACCCTTTATGACTTAGAATTAGCTTGAAATCATGCAATTTGCTTAAGTAGAGAATAAGAGAGTCAAAGTTGGTTTTCTTGGTTTTGTGCTTGGTTTTTCCATGATTTGGCAGGATTTATCAAGAATTGAATGAAGGAAGTTAAAGAAGATAGGAGTTGGACTTAAGAGAAGGAGGAAGAGTGAAGTACAGAAGAGTCGCAACTACCGTCGGGCGGTGTAATTTCTAGAGACTCTCTACCACACGCTCAAGCGACGCCGCTGAGGGGTGAGTATAAGTGTCCCGCCCGACGGTGGAACCTTCAGGGAACTCCCTGCCAAACACTCAGGCGGCAACGTTGAGGGGTGATGTCAAGTGTCGTGCATACCGCCGGGCGGTGGACTATTGGGCCTGGGCAAGTTTCTGCTTTGATTTAAGAACTTATAAATAGATTTGCATGAACCAAAAGGGGGATCTTTTGGCAGAAAGGATGCAAATTCACTCTCTTCACTCCTTGGAGGTGGATTTTGGATGCGGAAGCTCCAACTTATCAATTCTAGGGTTATCTTTTTATACTTTTCATTCTTTTCATCTAGTTTCACCATGATTATGATGAACTAAACCCCTTTGTTGTTGGGGGAATGCTGTAATCCTATTCAAACTCTCATGTATTGAAATTCCTACTTTAATTCATATGCTTTCTTTTATCATTTGTTAGAGTTTTTCCTCCATTATATTTGTATGCTTTGCTTAAGACATTAATCAATATCATGACTTTTGGTTTTATTTATATGGACACTTATAGTTAGGTCTAAACATGAGGGAATTCTCTTGGTAGCAATATTGCCTAGACATAGGGATAAGAGGACCAATTGTGTTAAGCTTCTGTGCGAATTATGTGATGCATGATCAATTTCTAGGGAGACTAGACATAGTAAACTAGTAATTAGGATTAGACTCTAATCACTAAGATATTGGAATTAGGGGAACTTAGAAAATGGCACTAACATTGATAAAGAAGTAGAATTGAGTAGAATTTGTAAATATTTGAGAGTGGATTAGGATTAAATCATAAATCCCAAACAACACCATTCATCCATATAGTTCATCTGTAAATTGATCAATCTTTGCATCCATGTTTATTTTCTGTCTTGCATTTAAAACGCTAATTTTTCGTTCAATAAAGTCATAAGAAATCAAGAATTCATACGAACGTTTAGGCCTAAGAGTCCTTTGGGAAACGATACTCGGACTTTCCGTTTTATTATTACTTGGTACGATTCGGTACACTTGCCGAAGTGTTAACAATTATAAGCAGTTAAACGTAAAGTTAAAGGCGTTGAATGAATTTACTCCTCCTTTAATGATGTTGTTGTGCTTCTCACCAACGACCAAAGAATGCCAACGACCAAAGAATGCCTTTGACGTCTTCTTTAATGAAGATGAAAGAAAGAGCAATAAAAGTGAACGTCCAACTAACGAAGATGAACTAGAAGTAATGCACCAGCTAAAAGTTCATTTGTTTAAGGTAGAAGCAATTAATGCAAAGAAGATGAAGCAGAAGAAATTAACATGCTACGGGTTATTGTGTTTAAGGAATGAGCATTTAATGCATGTCATAAATTTGGTAAAAGGTGGCAAGACATGGAGTGTTCAAGTCACTTACCATTTCCCCACATTAAATGCAACTTTCATGAAGGAAGCTAAAAGGTTTCCTATTGCATGGGAAAGTGTGAAAAAGTAAACTGCAGACTACTTTTCATGATGCATCCTTCATTAAATGTATGATAAAGGTGAAGAAATAAAATGTTATAATACTAACTAAAAAAATAAATTAATATTAACTTTTTGTCAAGCCTTCATTAGTCATATCAATAATAAATGAAATTAAAATTATTATTTGCACAAAAAGTTAACGAGTAAAACATATTTTTTTCTTCTTTATATATAAACAAATTTTGTAGTGTAGGAAGTCACTCTCAATTTCATTCCAATCAAGGTGTTACTTAACATGTTTTGTTAACATGATTTATTGTTCTTTCAGATACAAATACCATGAATGCTTGGGAAGGTCATGAATTTGACGACGACGTCCTTGAATCATTCTTGAAAAAATGTGATAGTTCATCATCATTGATTCCTGGTCCGACTGGGAATGCCCAGGCAACTATTATGAATAGGACAAGTGATGACTCACGTACCACCCAACAGTTTGCTGAGGAAGTTGCTCAAGCAACGTATGAAAGAGATTTCAATTCCAATGCTTGGAAATGGGCTGAGATGTACATACAACACCATGGTCAGTAATTCAATCAACTTTGTCATTGTATTTGACTTTTAAATTATTTCTAAAATGAAGAGTCAAATACAGATCTTGTGAAAGATGGAGATATTAATAACGTCAATCACCTAGATTCAGCAAAATCATTGTCTGTGTTGCCACTTGTTGCTTGTATTGTTAAAGAGTGTAAGCCCAATGGTCTGGGAGATATACAACTGACTATTAAGGTATATAATAGTTATCCACAACATAAACTTTCACCATTTAAGTTAAATAATGTGACATTTACTTTGATCAGGACCCTAGTGCGACAATGAAGGCTTCTTTATATAGGAAAGTTCTTCAAAATCCAAATTTTGGTCCACATATCGGCCTTGGTTTCGTTTTGATACTTAACCTTGTAACCCATCTTATTCATGGTTTAATTTATTATGGATAACTTTTGCAATTGTTATTCATATTATTTGTCTCTTTTGATTTAGGTACATTCATTCAGTGCATTTGCCACAAACCATTACCTTAACATAGTGCTTCGAAATGTAGTGAAAGTCTGACATATGTTGATGGCAAAAAATGCTCTAGCTAGGACAAGCCAAATCTAGAAGCAAATCAAGCCATAAGTTCATGGATGAAGTTTGCGGAATTTGGTGGTGGTGAAAAGTGTTGATAGCTCTTGGTTTTGATGAGTTGTATGGTGAGGGAAGATGTGTTTAAGGGTTCTCTAAGAGAGGTTGGGCCAACTCTTGGAGAAAGGTAGCTAGAGGAGGCCACTTGGGTTGCTCTAGCCTAAGGTGACCTTAAAAGAGTAGTATGGCACATAAATGACAGCATAACTTTACTCTAAATCAAAGGTGATTACATGATGGAGAACACCTCTATTTATAGGCTAAGGTGTCTCAAAATGGGCTAAAACCTTAACCTAAAAGAGCTACCTTGGTTGTCTTGGAGAGCAAGGAGAAATCCTCTCCAATAGGAGGGAGACAAGTGGCAAAAATCCTCTCAAATGAGAGAGTGACATGTGTCCACTACCTATGGAAAAACTCTCCATTCCTAGAGTGACACATGGTCACTAACTAGAAGGAAAACTCTCCAATGGGAAGCTTCCACATGTCTAGGACGAAATTCTTCTCCCTTGTTCTCCAAGCTTAGCCAAAATGTTGACCCCTTGGTCAACACACCCATTTTGTAGGTCCAAGCATAGTCAACTTTGGGCCTTGACCCTATGTTGACTTGTTTGGTCAAAATCCTATTCTACTTGACCCAAAATACAAGACCCAATTGAAATCCTACACTACTAGGCCCATAATACCAAGCCCAAATAAAGTCTAGACTACTTGGCCCAAAATACAAAGCCCAAATAAAATCTAGACTACTTGGCCCAAAATACAAGGCCCAAAATTATTCTTACTCTACTAAATCTTCATGATGACATAAGATGGCCCAAGAGAAAGAGTCTAGGCCCATCTTCCATAAATGTCTCCAACTCTTCATGAATGTGCTAGGTCATGGCAAGGGGTATGCCATCATTCCCTCCCTCTGGAAAAGGATTTGCCCTCAAATCTTCTTCTTCTTTTATGAACAAAACCTTTTTCTTATTATTGGTTAATTTGTGTATCTTTCCACCAGGATCAAAGATCCATATGCAAGTGTCATCAAACTCAAAACCAATAATCATATGAGCCACAAACAACATGTATCTAGATGAATGATTTAAATAAGACCTTATGCTAATTTTAAAAGAATTTACTTGAAAGCTTTGAAGGTCTACTCCACAAAATTGTTTGTGTTTACTTTGAGTTAATTGTATCCTAAAAGGTAACATCAACTCAGTTTGATTTGGAAAAATTTGAGGAGTTAAAAATAGTGGGAGGTGAAAAAGAAGTTTAAATTTCAAAAGTAAAAAATGGAGTTATGAAAGATGGTTGGATGTATTGAGAAAATTTCAAGGATTGGAAAATTCCCATCATCATCTTAGTCTCAACCTTAATTATGGGAGTGGTAGGGTGCTTTAGTAACTCTTCCTCTTCTTCTTTTATCTCAATTTCTTCTTTTTCTCTCTTTTCTTTCTCATTCCTTTCTTTTATCTTTTTCTCTTCATACTCTCTTCTTCTTTCCTCCTCCTTTTTCTCTCTTCTTACTTGCTCCTCTTTCTCTCTTTGTTGTTCCTCTTTTTTCTTATGCTCATCTTTCTCCCTTTGTTCTTTCTTCCTTCTTTTGTCTTCCTCTCTTCTTATCTTTATATTTCTTACATCCTTTTGGACTTTTTCTTGTTTTTCATTAAAAATACTATGCTATTCTTCCAATTTAGCAAGATACTCTCCTCTTTCAATTCTTTCTTTTTCTTTGAGAAGGGTTTCTTGCCTTTGCCTTTAAGTGACTTTATCTCTTTTGCTAAATTTTTCAAAGTGGATTTTACAACCTTACTAGATTCACTTCCAATTTCATAGGAATTATTCTTAGACATCCTTAAAGGTTTTCAAAATATGCAATGCAACAAACAAATACTTAAATTTCAAAGAAAGTTCCTTAAGAGATTTAAGGAGGCAAAAGACACTCAAGTTCACTTCCAGGAAAGGGAGGTGAATCACAATGGATTTCTTAAATACCAAACCTTTCCTAGCCAAAGTTTACCTTAGGCACTTTTGAACCGAATTTCTCAAAGAAGAAACAAGGAATAAAAGCAATAAAAAGGTCCAAAAACAAGAAAGGCTTTGCAAAAGGAATTTTAATTATAACAAAACTAAGAAAGCCAAGAAGACAAGCAAGAAATTAAAGGTTAAGAAAGAAAGGTTAGCACTCAAAAGAAATCCTAATGAAAGGTGTTACAATAGATTCACAAAACAAAAATTACTAGAAGAAAAGTGGGTGGTTCTTGTCTTTTGGCAACTTTGAACAAAGGGGCACTAAGGTCACTCTTTTAACATCATAGCGAAGACTTTTAGCCACTGGAAAGTGAAGATAAAAACCCAAAATAGTGAGCAAAACTCGTTCCAAAACAAATTGCACAGAAACAATGGTAGTTGTCTAAGCACACAATATTTTTCAGCACTTTTTAGGCTCTCTTTTGATACTCTTTTGAGGCCTTTTGCTTAAAAGCTTTTAGTACTTCTTTTCCACTCTTTTAAGGTGAAAAATAAGACCACCACACACTTGGAACATAGGTGATTTATGGGTTTTAAAAGCCACAAAGGTTCTTCTTCAGCCGCTTCATCAGCAAGTTCTTCATCAACCGGTTCTCCATGTGCAGGTTCTTCATCAGCAGGTTCTTCACGTGCACCTTCTTCATGACCTTCACCTAAAGGTTCTTCATAACCTTCTTGTGCACCTTCTCTAGTAAGTAATTTCTTATTACATCTATTTAAATTGTGTACAATATATGTATGTACCGCACTACTCCAATCATAATTTGACAAACTATCTAAGTCATCTAGCAGTAAACAAGACATGTTAGAAACATGTCTTGCCTTCCTAGGAGAAAAACACACCACAAAAGAAACTAATATATACAACCGACAAACCACATCTACATCAAGATCATCATTAAGTACAAGGACATTAAACATCTCTATCAAATCTTTCAATTTCGTTGTTTGTGAATTAGAAAAAAGTTCACCAACTTTACCCACAATTGATTCATCCAAAGGTACCTCCAATCCCCCCAATCCTAACCTTAAAGTCATGACCACATCCAGCACATTGAAAGGCAACAATTGTTGACTAACTCTAAACGACTGATGGTGGGTAACCCATCGACGAACCATTTGTTTCAACAATTTTAGGTTCACCTCTAAAGGATCTACAATTTGTAAACACCAGTTAAATGGAGTTCCAAAAATGCGCCTTTCATGTCGATATCGTAGTAAGGAATTCATGTTCGCAATATAGGAGGTATCCATCCAAGCACGAAGGCGCCACTATAAAATAGTACACATTTATAACAATAAATTTATTGACTCGAAAACAACAAACAAAACACAATTGTTCAAATTGTACTTAATTGCTTTTAGAGGATTCCATTTCATTTTCAACTCAACTAATGGTGTCAATGAAATATTAACCTGCAATAGCAGATTTAAAAAGGGGAAAATAAATATTTCAATAATTTTCCTAAACATTTCAACTAATGCTCATAAAAGACAATAACCAAAAACAACAATATTGAAGTAATGGAGACCAGCGAAAGCGAGAAAGTGAAACAAACGCAAATACTTTTCCTAAAATTTCAACTAATGCTCATAAAAGACCATAACCAAAAACAACAACATTCAAGTAATGGAGACCAGCGAAAGCGAGAAAGTGAAACAAACACAAATACATTTCCTAAAATTTCAACTAATGCTCATAAAAGACAAAAAAAAAAAAAAAAATTCAAAACGAAAAAGAAAATACCTTTGGAGCGCGAGACAGAGAGAGCTTCGTATGAGAACAAGGCGCGAGAGTTCCAAATGAAAAATGAAAAACCCTAGAGAGAGTAAGAGACAGTTTCAACAATCTCTCTTTCCAATTTTGCCCTTCAAACTACATTTAATCTTTTTTAAAATACCATTTAAGACAACAAATGACAAAACAACACGTGTCATTGTCATTTTGTTGTCAAAAGAGCGTTGTTGAAGAAACATTTTCCTTTTTGATAATGAGGTACAAGATAGAGTGGAAGTGTTTACTTTAATACAACTAAAGGTTTGGACTTGGATAACACATAAAATTCCAAAGGCTAATTTCACATATATTTTGATTAGTGTATGAGCCAAGTAACATGCTTGAGGGATGTACAATAGGGACTGGTGCAAATATTGTTTAGAGGACGAGTTTGAGTAGGTCTATGTCTAGAGACTATAAAATGTGGTTTGGAATGTATGAAGGTGTTTTAATATGTAGGTAGAAGTTATAGAAGGTCTTGTGAAGAAGTAAGTGAAATGATATGGAAAGATTACCTATTAAGGAAGATTTGCTAAGGGAATCAAGGGGTTGCACTTTTTTTTTTTTTATTATTATTACAAGATATGCAATCAATGAGTGGATGCAATCGCAAGGACCACGATTGTAGTGGTATTTTCATCCAAATATAACATACACAAACATTTCTTCAAACATACACGATGACTTGCCTTGTGACCGGAAACTTGTGTATTTATAAGGTGTAATATCTATACGTACTATTATTCTGTTTTGGTAGAGAAAAATATTATGTATGAGATTTAGCAATCTCTACATACTTTGACTTTGTAGGGATAAAGCATCCTAGTGTTCTATCATTTTATATATTTTATTTTCGCTTAAAAAAAAGAAAAAAGAAACTCCTCTTTTAACCTAACTTCCATAATAGTATATCACAAAGTCTTTTGTCAGATACGTAGGTTTGAAGAAATATTTTGCTTTGCAAATGTTTATTTTGGACGATGAACAGATTGAACTAGGTTTGGTAGCACGCAACTGAACAAGAAATCACCTGGGTAGCATTTTTTTGCCCCACTGTTAACTTGTTATTTGTTCTCACAGAACAAAGTACTGTGAAAATTTCATTGTATTTCTTTGACATGGTCTGATCTACAACAATCTCAAGGATCACAGGCATAGCGGCTTGATCTTTTGGCAGCAAATAAAAGATCACTGTTTCTCCCTTTTTTCTTAATACTTTTCAACAAGAACTTTCACACAACAACCCCATCTTTCGTCGAATAAAAACAATAAATAAATACAAGATTCCAGTCAGTTATGTTTTCTGACGCAGGCGCAGCATTTTTCTGTTGTCCCTTGTGGTGGACTGCTTACAAAATTTAAGTTGCACCAAATTGGAATAAACGTGTGTAAACAGTTAAACATGTTTGAATGGATAATCAGAGTAAGCATTAAAATAGGTGCATGTTCATTTAATGAGTTTTCATTCTATTCGACAGAGTGGAATGTTGTGATCCTGAAATGATTAGGATACCAACTATGATTTTCATACAAAGCTCCACATCATCCCTTCTCAGTCCAACTTTGAAAGAAGCATCTGACAGCAAGAAAAGAAGTTGTTCCAATAGGGAAATGGGAGGTTGCCTTGTTGAGAAGAAATGAGAACCACTGTTTTTGTACATATCTATATACCTGTACACGAAGGCAGTAATCAACCATATTTGTTGAATGCTAAAAGAAGTTGTGATCATAAATATGGTTACGAATGTATATTTTGATCAAAAGGGTGTGGTGTTAGGGGCAGCAGGTAGAAATCTAAGGTAAAAAAGGGATGAGAATTTATGGAGTTGGGTTAACATCAGTATCGGTTGAGTATTGACCAAAAATGTCAGGACAGGATTCCCAATTCCCCTTATCCCTACTCTCCCAGTACCCTCCAATATAACGGTAAGAGATGCTGCCTTTTTCCTTAGCAAACCACCTTGGTTTCCAACCCTTTTCTTGCATCCTTCGTGCCTGCAATTATGGAGAGTCTCTTGTTTATTAATGAACCATAACATCATGCATTTCATTACAGGACAGGGTCCAATAATGCAACATTTGTACCTGCCGCTGTCTTTGTTCAAGCCGCAACTTTTCAGAATTGGCCATTTCATGCTGTCCATTCTCCAAACACCTTTGATCAGGTCTTAGCCTTGAATCTGTCGGTGGCAACTTCTCCTGTTTGTTAACACGAAATGTCAGACACTAGTACAAATCAACATCATTATTTCAATGTGTTTGATTGCTCGTTGTTGAAGTGATTCTCCATTGAACTGCATGACTATTTACTATCTGATGAGTTTTTCACTGAACTGTAATGATTTTAGAAAAAAGTCATGATTATTATACCTTTCTTATGGAACGGAAAAGCTATTTAAAATCAATTTTCAGGGCATGATCAATTCTTTAAAATGAAACTAAAGATGTGAACATTTAGTTGTGAGTTTGGATAAGTATTTGGATAAAAATTGGAAAATCAGTTTTGTAAATTTCAGTGTGCAATTGTGTGATTTCATACTCACCTTTAGTTCAGGTGTGATTTCATTGAGTGTAATAGCAAATTGTGTGAAGTTATATCTTGTGGGGTGCTCTGGTGACGGGTTCTTCTTCCACAGAAGATGTGGTTTTGATGACTCATCGGACCCTTTTCCTTTCCCAAAACCCCCTCCAATTACGCAGTGCAAACTCTCATCCCACTTCCCAATTAGAGTTGCCACTGTTTTACTTTTCTTATCCTCCACTACGCCATGAATCTGCAGCAGAACTTAAATTACAAAGCATAAGTTACATAATATGTCTGTGAACTATCTATACTTAAGAAAATTATCTAATTCATAATGTAATCTTACATCTCTTTAGTCTATGAAAATGGTAAAGTGACATGAATTCATTTGATTCAACAACATAGAACTGTAAAATTAAGTTCATAGTAATTGAAATCGAACAGTGACATTGATAGGAGTCGATTGAAATTAAAATCACTACGCGAGTTTAACTTCCTTGTGCAATTATCATTTATAATAAACAACGAATGAACTCAAGAACCATGTACAAATTTTATCTTTTTGTATTTTAGGGGAGTTGCAATCCCAATAAATATTTTACTTTTCACATGTTCCCTTTTCTTCTGAACTTTTCTAGATAAAACTTCTTTCAAAGGCAAATGTGTCTTTCCTGAAATATCCTCCCAGTATTATACTTTGTTCGTCAATCTCTAAATATTTCTGATACTAAAAGATTAATAGTAGGTTGACACATCTTGACCTTATAGTAAATTGAGAGACTTACACTTATTTATATAATTTTTATAACAGAGAATGAAAAGTAATACATAAATGTATATGAAAAAATATTTTCTCCTACTAAAAATAAGTAGGAAAAGTTTGGATTAATCGAAGATTTAATATTATATTATAAAAAGTTAATATCTTTTATTTTTAAAATGAAAGTCGTGTAGACTTTTTTAACAACGGGCCAAACCCTTGTGAACAAATTGACACTACTAGCCATATGTGTGAATAAAATAACATGCTACCAACATAATTCTCCGACTTGAAATGGAACTTTTGTCTAAAAAGCACAGGTGGCACAGTCATAGTACAAAAAAAATGTAACACATTTAAATTTGGACCAATATATGAGGAACCAAATAATAAGATAAAAATAAGATATGAGAAAGGGCACCTGGTGAGGATTCCTATCAATGATTGACTGCTCCTTGAATTTGATCTTACATACATAGCTAGTGTTCCCCTCTAGGCGCATTGTACCATAATGGTCGCAGTAGAGTTTTCCTAAAATGAGGTTGTAAATAGATGTTGTTACCTGGTGATAGAACATGAATTAGCTAATATTCAGAGTGTATTTTGGAAGACATGTATTACTAATTAACTTCATGCAAAAAACTATATATACCTTGCTCCAATGAATGGTTTCTCCATCATCAAACTCAACTGTCAATACACCAATAGGATCAAGCTGGATTGAACGACCCCAAAATTTACTTTTTAAATTGACGTCACCCCAAAATTTCCAGCCCCTGCCCTCACAATGGCATGCTACAATCATGGGGTGATGACTGACCTATTTCAAGATGAATAGCGTAAGTATTTTTCATTAAACCACTTTACATTCAATACGAATGGTTTGGAATTAATTATATGAATGAATATATCTTTGTACCTTCTCAGAGATAAAGCGAATGCCTTTGTCTGGGTAATCTGCTTCATATGTCTCTCCCAATAGTGGATTAAATGGTTTGCAACTTCTACCTTTTGTGCTAGCATATGCCGAAGCTGCAAATCCAGCTACATGTATCATCCTCTTCAAACCATCACCCTGTGCACAAATAAGTATGCATGTGAAAAATCTCACACATAACAACTCCACTAACTATAAATCATCTATATACTAAATAAGAAGATTTAACAAACTAACCATTTTACCCCATTCATATGCTTGGTCTAGAAGGTAAGAGTACTCAACATCTTCAAAACATTTCTGCAGTGAGGAGAGAGGCTCGTTAAAGTAAACTGGAAGACAAACTTTTGTAAGATCCTTCCCGATATTATCTTTTATGATTGACCATAGACTGATGCTACTTTCTTTCTCAACAGGGTCGGGCAACTTCTTTCGTCGCTTGATTTGAGGATAGTTAAATCCAACAGATCCAATGGGTGACTTTTCATCACATATCTCATTTGGACCACTCTCATCCTGCTCAGAATCATGGCAGGATCTCAGGTGATCTGACCCTGTTGATAGAATTTCACATGTATCAAAGAATGCATCGTCCTCGTCGTCTGAAGGATCCAGCCTATCGTTCTCATCAGAAGAATCTTCCCCACTTCCCTCTGTCACAATCATAATATTTCATGTTTATAAAATTGATGACAAATAAGAAGCAATTGTATTTCCCTATTACTTCATCAATGAACAAGTGCACTAAGACAAACTGGGTGCATTAATTAATTTCCATGCACGTACCGCTATATTTTTCTTGCGTTAATGGATGAGTATCTGCACCATCCTTTGATTGCCTTTGGTCTTCGATAAGTGTGTTCTCCAAATCAACTTTCTCTGACTATATGTATGTATGAAGGAATGAATATGATATTACAATATATATGGTTTGGTTAAGTCACAGTAACAGAATGAAGCGAGTACCTCTAACTGGCGTAACGTGTCTATTAGTAGCAAATGCTTGTGCTTGAGAGCCACCATTTGCTTCTTCAACTGAGAGAACTCGGATTTCATGATTTCCTCACATTCCCCGATTGTAGCTTCACTCACACCCTCTTCTAAAAGCCTCTCTCTCAATTTTTCAGTGGAAATAGCCACTGATGCCACGGGTGACAAAACCTCTGCATTGGGCAACCGAGGATACATGTCCTTCACTGCCATCATTGCATCCACCCACATTGCTCTGTCTTCCTTACTCTCCGCCCTCAAATGCAGTCTCTTCTTCGTCCCCGTACACACAGAAAACCTCCTCTTATCTGAACTGTTCTCTTGCACCGAACACACCTACAAATGTATACAATCAACTTCAAAAATAAATGGACAACACTATTCAACCACTCAACAATTAACTCACTTCTGTTAACTCAATAATTTTTAGATATATCACTTTTTCAACGTTTAAGGCTGTTTACCATGATTTTGTTTTGGAGGAAACTATAATTAACATTTTTTACTTTCTCTTACTTTGTCGAGGAGTAAAAATAATGTTAAATAATTTCGTCCAAAATTATTGAAGAAATTAATATCAAAAATCAATTATTTGAATGGGACTAAGGATAGCAAAAATATCCTTGAATGGGATTTAGCGGATATAAATTGACAATGGATACAGATATGTAATTTTAATAGATATATGTATGGAAATAATAAGAATAAATATTTTAATTATATGTTTATTAATTAGAGTATGTAAATATAAACATTTCTTATTCGTTAGATGAATATTTTTTTATACGAATACTTTTCTAGAATTAAGTGATTAAAATAAGGTTAGTCATGAAAAAATTATTAATAATTAAAGAATTATTTATAATTAAATTTTACAAATTTATACGTTTATTTAAACTTATAAATTAAAGTTGTTTTTAAATTATATAATGATATGAAACTTATATTTTTGTTGTGCAATTTATTTAATTTGTCTTTTTTTAAAACAACAATTTTATCAATACAAATATTTTATATATTATTTTATTTAGATTATATTTTAAAATTCATTTTTAATTTAAGCGTTAAATATGTTTTCCACTTAAGTAAAAATTGGAATTAGTCCTTCTTTCAAATTTTGACCTAATTTAATCCTTCAACTTTATAAATATGTGGATTTAGTTCTTTTAACCACATTTGTTGAGTTTAATTCCTGTTTCAAACATATTTCATGATAGTATTTAAGTTGTTTACTTGGCATATTTTTTTTTCTTCAATGTTAGTTTAGAAACACATTTAAAATCTCAAATAAACTTAACAAAATGTGGTTAAAATGATTAAACTCACGGTGTTCTAAAAATGAGGGACTAAATTAGTCTAAAGTTTTAAAAAGAAACAAATTTCAATTTTCATTAAACTGATCAAAAACATTTTTAACCATTTAAAAAATATGTTTTAAAATAGTTTTTTTAAAACTTACAAAAAGAGTAAAAAAATATTCACGTGATACATCTATTACCGTATAAAATTACTCGCATAATATACGATTTTTTTTATGGAGCTGTTGATCAACCTATTATCATCCATATAAAGTCAAATTTAATGAGAATAAATTAGGCAGGTTTTTATTATATAATTGACAAAATAGGTCTTTAAAATACATAGTTTTTCAATTTAATGAATACTTTTATATATCAAATTAATATTTCATTAATGAGAAATTAATGTGTCTAAACCGTCTTAGCATACTTTTTAATAACTTACTTTTAAACTGTTGATCACGTCTTTCAGATTATTAAACTTGATTATGACATGATGTTTGTGTTAAAATAACGTAACATGAATGAACGAACGTTTACGAGTGATTTATACCTAACCAAAACGTAACTTGATAATTAGGGTTAAAGTTCCGATAGCTTTGATTTTAGAGAGAGAACTAACCATGAGATGGATTTCGCTGACGGGTTTGCGACTGCGGGAGGGGCAGTGGCGGTGGCTATTGATGCGGCGGAGAGACTCCTCGCCGATGACCATGGAACCGTCCTCGACGTCTTGGTTGAGGACTAGCTTGTCGGGGCCGTGGATCTTGTAGTAGGAGAGCACGCCGTCGTGGAGGACGAACCAGCGGGGGCGCCACCCGCGCCCGTAGTTCACCCACTTGTGAAGGATGCCGGAGATGCCGTTCCCGACGATGTCGCTTAGCATTACCTCGCCGCGTGTGGTGGTGTGCTGTCGGGTGATGCGCGCCGAGGCGGAGCGCTGCACTACGCGGGAAGCGGAGGGGCGGTTGTGGCTGCAGGTTGAGAGGGAGCGGAAGCGCAATGCGGGCGGCCCTGCCGGCGGATTCATGGGTTTTTCGTCGGTGGTAGGTCGGGGTTGACGCGGGATTTGAGCGTGTTTGTTTCGGTTTTGTGATCCGCGAAAGGAATTCATTGGAGAATTGAATTGGATAGGGTTGGGATGAAGATGATGAAATTGAATATGAAGATGAAGAAGATGATGAAATTGAATATGAAGATGAAGAAGATGACGATGATGATGCGAATGAATGCATAAAGGAGGAGTTGTGTTGTGAACGAAGAGTTTCCCTCTCTCTCTTTCTCTCTCTCTCTTTCTTTCTGTTGTGTTGTGGTTACCGGGGCAGCGTTCTTAGCGGCCACACCACCATGCAAGGGTGGCTCGTAGTAAAAATCGCCCGTTTAAAACATAAAATTAAAATCGTCGTTCGACAAGTGAGACAAAGAAACTAACGATGGAATTAAATAGTTGAACTGATTTAAACTGTAATATAAATAAGTTTATTTATTTGTAATTATTTTCTCGTTGATGTTATGCTAATTGTTTATTTTTAATCGATACAAAAGCATTATTAAGATAACTAAAGTTATTGAACAATTATATTGTTAATGTTATATAGATTTTAATATATTTCCAGAGGTATACTTTTTTTATGATCAATGATGTTGGTGATTTCAATTTTTGAACTTTCCTTTTAATCTTTTTCATTACAACAATAAATTCAATTTATAGCGGATTTTGTGAAAATTTCTTTCTCCAATGTGTCTTTTAGTCTTAATTGCAGACACTTATATTCAAAATGATTGAATGAAAATTATGAATCTTCGTACTTACTATATATCATTATTTTAACTTGGGGAGTAAATAGTGTGCATCTTGTAGGATTTTTTTTTTGCTTTTTTACTTGGTTGGAAATTAGGATCCTAATAAGGTCATTTTTGCAATATTGCTGAAAACTAAGGAATTAAAGAAGGAATTGAATAATGGTATTATTTGTTAAGAGTTTAGGGGAAATGTGGGACTATATATAGGTTGGATAAATTTTGGCTATAATTTTGGAATGGTTTATTTTCTAGAAAATATTTAAAATTAAGATAAATATGAGTTTCGTTTTTGTTTATGATTTTGATGGTAGTGTTGGTTCATCTTTTTAAAATTGAATTTTTAGAACAATAAATAGATTAATGGAAGAAATAGTGTAAGCACTAGTGCAGAATTGACTTTTAACGTCATCAATTAGACGTCAATTAGAGGAGTCCGCGACGTAAATTATTGACCGGTGACAAATTTCGTAAATAAGTCAGGCCTATAGACGTCTGTTAGGGGGGAGGGAGGGGGGTGACGTCTATAATATTATAGACATCAGGGCCCCTAGTAACTGAAGTCTATGTGTAATAGGTGAAAAGTCATTTTTTTCCACCATGTAGACATCAGTGCCCCTCCAAACCGACGTCTATAGTCTGACAGGTGGGTGAGAAGTTATTTTTTTCCGTCACCTAGACGTCTGATCCCGCCACCTGACGTCTATATTCGATTATAGATGTCAGTGCCCCTCCCGATCGACGTTTATATGTCTGACAGGTATGTAAAAAGTCATTTCTTTTCGCCATCTAGACATCTAATGGCGCCACCCCGACGTCTATATTTGATTATAGACGTCAATCCCCACTACACTGACGTCTATGTATACCACGAATATTATTTTTTAAATCGAATGGACGCCATATTAGTAAGGCCCCCGACGTATATTCTATTATGGACGTCGGTCTCCTGGGCAACTGATGTCTCATTTCCTTCTAAATCAGTGATTGCAAATCAGCAGTATCGCGCACTTCATCGTCTTTCTTCGACTTTTCTCTCCGCTACATTGCATTTTCAGGTGCGTTTGATCTCTTTTGAATCGTTTAAACTTGCTTTTAATCCGATTAAAGTAATCTTTGATGTACCATGTTTCATTTGAACCGATTAAAATGAGTTTTCGTTGTGTTTTGGTGCAGTTTTTCTTGTGTCTTTGGGTAGCGTAGTGCACCTTCTCCCTTTGCTAGTTTCCTCGTAAGAAAAGCTTGCGTTTTTTTTGGATCTCTTATGGCATTTCAACCTGAAGCCGATCTTAGGTCCTTGCCTAGTTCCATTTCCACTGCCAAAGAAAAAGAATACAGTGACACCCACCATATTCTTTTTCTTTGGCGGTCGGAATGGACCTAGGAAACGACTCAGGTTCGTCTTTGGGTTGAAATGTCATAAGAGATGCAAAAAACACAATTTTTTCTTACGAAGAAACTAGCAAAGGAAGGAGGTGCTATTACGTTACCCAAAGACACGAGGAGAACTGCACGAAAACACAACGAACACTTCGTAGACGTCGGTTATTGTAATGTTCGATGTCTATAGTTCCCTTAGACGTCGGTTAGTGCCACTTCTGACATCTTTATAGCGCCCTTAGATGTTGGATAGTGTCATGTCTGACGTCTTTATAGACGTCGGTCATGTCACTGAACCGAGTCCCATTAACGTCACCCGTAAATATGTCGATTCGGGATGTGACACTAAAAGCCAAAAATAACAGACGATTAAAGCCCTTTTTGCACTACTGAAGATAAAATGTTACTTCAATAGTGTAAGATAAAAACAAGAATAATATAAGAGTGGTTATTTTTCTTAATAAATGTTAAGTAGGGTATAGGGGAAATAATTTTCACAAAATATAAAAATATCCACATATGCCATCTTCTTGTTTTAATAAATGGTAAAGTATTAATTACCACAAAATTTAAAATTTTATTAAAATAATTAATTATTAAAAATTATAAGTATCAATATTGATAATTTTTTGTACTTGATCGTGATTTATTTAGTTCATATTTTTTCATACGATAATTTTAAAAACCTTTTTCAAATTATGTAAATTGAAATTGCTTTTAAATCGATTAAAATTTGATTGAGGCCGTATCAGAATCAAATTTAATATTCAATTAAATGCAATATATACTAGGAGAATGACCCATAGGTCGTCTTTTAAGGACCAATTATGGTTCAGGAATTAGATCGAACATTTGGTGGGGTGTTTTTGAATAGTTTTTATGAATGAAAATGAATTAATTAAATCACGAAATTAAACACAGAATTAAAACGATTGATCATTAACTCAAATGCAATGTTCCAGTCACATATTAACATCAATCACTCATTACTCTAACCCCTAATCCAACAAAAGTTAATCAACTAAGCGAAGACTAACCATGTTTTCATAATTGTGAATTAAGGGAACACAACACACCTATTCAATCCATTTTGCTCCATACAGATTGATCAACTAAGCAAATATTGGGAAACTAAGCGTATACCCATTGCAAGAACACAACCAGATTTAATAGATTACCAAGTCAGAGCAGCAAAAACACACTTCCAACTCAGAAATATCATGAAAACAATCCAAAATCACTAATGACCAACCAAGAACATTTAAGCTAACATTAAAACGAGATTAAAAACAGCAAACCAAATTGAATTCATGAAACCCAGTAACAACAGAACAATAAAATGCAATTCTGGAATGAAAATGCAAAACTAAGCACAATTAGAAAACATAAATTCAACTGGAAAACTAAATGCAGTTGGAAAACGTAAATGGGCAGTAATGAAAGAGGGAAAAACGAAAGTGCAGAGATGAAAGCGAGAATGAAAACGACAATGAAGGAAGAACACAAAACGGAAATGAAATTGCAATTAAAATTAAACTAATTAAGTACATGAAGAGTAAAAGGAAACAAAACATAGAACCCCCAAAGGGGAGGTGGAAACATGAACGCTGCTCCAAGCCTAGAGAGAAAAACGCAAATGAGGGGAGAGGAACCTTTCCCAAATTTGATTTAGGGTTTTATACACCCAAATAATGAAAGTTCCCTTCTTGTATGTGCTTCTACAAAATATGACCTAAAATTGAGCCCAAAGTCATAAAGTTTGACCCAATTACATTATAAACGAATTCAAAACGAAATTAAACTATAATATTGACATCACCACCCTCTTGAAGTCCCAAAATATGTTTCCAAAATTGTCCTGCAAATAATAATTGGAATAATTAAGCCCAAATAAGTCAAATTAATTAAAATAAGAATTAATAGTCTAATTAAGTCCAAATAGTGAAAACGAGACAATAATGGAGAATTAATCACAATTCGGTAACACAATTCGATGCGAAAGCTAAGTGAATAGTACAAAATAGTGATTCATCAAAATAGACCACACTTCCTAGGCAAAATCAAGACGCAAAACAAGGAACAACTCAAAAGACATCAAGAGAGTGACACAACATCCGGACACAAAAATAAAAAGACACAAAAGACACCAAACAGTTTTACGCAATCCTCAATGAATCATGGAAAGAGAAAAGGAGTAGACAACATCCAACACATAAGTAATCAGAGAAAGCAGATACTCGTAGAAATCATCCAAGCAATTCAAAATATGGCAAAATAATCAATCAGCTCAAGAGGTGAATCAAAAGCAATAGAACCTCACATATGCACTATCACTGTTTCTCTCAAGTGTCTAGGGTAAAGAATTTCAACTCAATGCACTAAAGAAAGAAAGCAACAAACAGACTTGGCAAGCCTTTAATATCAACACTCAAAACATATTATATGAATGTTAAAATAAAAGTTTTTTATGGCTATAATGGGACCAAGGACAAGGAAGGATAATATATGGATGATAAGTTACAAACAAAAAGAAATAGAGGAGCAATGGGGAACAAGTGAAAACACGGTCAAATTACACCTTAAACCTCTAATTCAATCCTCTTCTTGAATCCAATATTATTTAAAATTTTTATTTTTCTGATTTTTTTCTATTGTTTTTTTCTTTTTTTTTCCTATCTTGTCTTTTTTTTATAGAACACTAGTGTAAGAGGCAAGATACACAACATATTTACAAAAGTAAACAAGAAAAGGAACCAATTAGCCAATTCATAAGAATCCCCAAGAAGATCACACTTGTTCCCAAAACAATTCTAAAGCTCCAAAATTCCCTAAGGATAAGGTAATCATGGTTTTTCACTTAAGGCTAATGTATGAGCTTCAAAACAAAGAACAGGGGAAAACATAGGCTCAAAGGGGTTATCAAAGGATTAAAACAAGGTAAGTTTATTTGGCTAGAGAGGCTCAAGAACAAAATTGCCTTTATCACTTCCAAACATGCATATCCATCAAGAATCATAAAAAAGAGTCAAGCCAAGGCATATGTGCAAGCAATCAAGAGGTATATCACACAAGAAAGAACATAAAGTGGCTCAAATCTCACACAAGGTACTTCTGTCACAATCAATTCAACCTCTTAAACATCATAATCATCTTTCCAAGCAAAGAAAAGCAAGGATTTCAAACCAATTTGTATCAACAAAGTGAAGGAAAAGTCTAGAACCTAAACAAAGTCCAGAAATCAAGAGAAACATGCAAAATTGTACATAGACACAAGCTTAAAATAGAACAAAAACAACAAAAATAATCTAAAACTAGTAAAATCTAAACAAAGAAAAATGAAAATCTCCCCCAATAGACCACACTTAAACTACACAATGTCCTTAATGTGTCACAAACAATAAGATTAGAGTAATCAGTTCAATCAACAGATCATGGACAATTGTAATAAAAGTGAAGAAAGGAGGAGAAAGGAAAAGAAAACTCCCTGAGTCAGGGTGGAAGATGCCAAACTTGATTGAGTAGAGATGTGCCTTCCATAACTGGATCAAGGAAGGGACTACTTCTGAAGAACTGCTTCATCCGCCAAATTTGATCAAGCAGGGAAATGTCTTCCATAGCTAGATCTAAGAAGGAAGGATTGTTGATGAGCGGGTTCAGGTAGTCCCTATTGATCTTCAAACTTTTTTGTATGTTTGCACCTTTGTTTTCAACAGTGGGTGTTTGTTGGTCAAATTCATGTGTACCTCTTGCAATAAGGTTAGTGCATTGTGGCTCCAAAGAATCTATATGCAAAGGTATAACACTCAATCCCAATTTATCAGACTGAACATCAGATATTCTTTCAAAACATGAATGTGGTTTAGATTTAGAACCAATATCAACACTAATAGAATCAGATTCATGGTCAGTGCATGGATGAGAAGTATTCAAATAGGATGGCAAAAATTGTTTCTCATCATGAAAAGAGGGAAAATTTTGAACATGTTCATCAACAATATAATCATCAACAACATGCCCATCAATAGAATAATCAATATGAGGTATGTTTATCTCCATTTCCCTGAAGGTTGTTAGAGTCTCCTTATCTAGTTCTTTCATTTTCTCGCTTTGAATAGGAGACATCAACAAATCATAACTAGTGCTGAAAGAGAAAATGGGTCTACCTGCCTCAAACTTGCTACTCATTATTGCCTCGTCAGTGGGCACATGACTCTGTTTACCATCTCCTTTGTTGATGACACTGACATCTTCCTGAATCTGAACAGTCTGAAATGGTAATGGCTCTGAATCTTTAGACTATTCCTGATGAAGCTGAGTGGTCATTTATCCCATCTGATTAGTCAAGCTTTGAATTGACGCTTTGGTCTCTTGCTGGAACTGAATGTTCTGCATGGTCATCTGCCTGACTAACTCCAAAGAAGGCTCAAAAGTGGAAGGTTGAGGAGTTGTTTGTGCAGAAACATCATGAGGCTGCAACTGTTATTGTTGCTGGACTGGTAGAGGCATACAAGTATTCTGAAATGGCCCTTCTTGATATTGATGTTGCTGTGGAGTACCATACCATCCCAGGTTAGGATCATTCCATCCAGGATTGTTGTTGCAACCGTATAAATTAAAATCATGCACTGGGAAGAATTCGTCCAAGAATAGTCGCTTAAGATCTTCCCAAGTAGTGATGGATCCTGGAGGAAGACAATACAGTCAATCCCTTGTTGCTCCTTGTACCGAGTCAAAAATGCCCTTAAGAACATGTGACCATCGGGACATATGGAGGTTTCATTGTAGAGCAAATAATGTGGAACTCCTCCAAATGTTTATGTGGGCATTCACCTGCAAAACTATGAAACTTAGGCAGCAAATGTATCAGCCCAATGGTGAGAACGTAATGAACATCATCCCCATTTGGTGTAACCAGCTCCCAAAGAGCACTTTCATAAGTTGGAGGATGAGCCATATTGTTCTCAGCATAAAATTCAGCAGAATATACACAAGAACCATAAGCAGAGTTAGATGCAGAAGGAGAATGTTAATCATTATGTAACTAATGAACTAATGCTATCTAAATACACAAACTATCAAGTCCTAGAATGCCTAAAGAATCTATGAAAAGTCCTATTAATTTTAGGATCAAAGGGTGGTAATGGCCCAAGATTGTCTCTGTCAACATAGTGGTTTTAAAGGGGGTAGAACTGCAAGTATGTGAAAAACATATCAGAATGAGTTGAAATTTTGTGAGAAACACCCTACAATAATGAAATGATAGCACAAAAATTTCCAAAGTAAAATTCAAAGGATAAGTATTTTTACAAATTTAAGAAAGTTTTGAAGGATAGAAAAATTAAACTTGAAAAATCCAAAATAAATAGAAAACAACCTTTTTTTGAAAATCTTAGAATTGGTCGACAGCGAAGCAGTCCTTAATGGATCCATAATTTTTTTTATGCGAAATAAAAAAAAAATCATCTAATCACATATTAACATCAATTACTCATTACTCTAACTCCTAATTTAACATAAGCTAATCAACTAAGCGAAGACTAACCATGTTTTCATAATTACGAACTAAGCGAACGCAACACACCTATTCCATCCATTATGTCCAATATAGATTGATCAACAAAGCGAAGATTCAATCACCAATTGGACAAATAAGCGTATACCCATTGCAAGAACACAATTAGATTTAATAGATTGTCAAGTCAGAGCAGCAAAAACACACTTCCAACTCAGAAATCTCATGGAAGCAATGCAAAATCACTAATGACCAACCAAGAGCATTTAAGCTAACATTAAAACAAGATTAAAACTAGCAAACTAAATTGAATTTGAAACCCAGTAACAACATAACAATAAAATGCAATTCTTGAATGAAAATGCAAAACTAAGCTCAACTAGAAAACATAAGTTCAACAGGAAAACGTAAATGCAATTGGAAAACTTAAATGGCCACCAATGAAAGAGGGAAAAACAGAAGTGCAGAGATGAAAACGACAATGAAGATGATAATGAAGGAAGAACACGAAATGAAAATGAAATTGCAATTAAAATGAAACTAATTCAGTACGTGAAGAGTAAATGGAAACAAAACCTAGAACCCCCAAAGGGGGGCTGGAAACGTGAACACTGCTCCAAGCCTAGAGTGGAAAACACAAATGAGGGGAGAGGAACCTTTCCCAAATCTATATGGACTTCTACAAAAATATGACCTAAAATTGAGCCCAAAGTCATAAAGTTTGACCCAATTACATTATAAAAAGATTCAAAATGAAATTAAACTATAATATTGACGTGACCATCCTATTGAAGTCCCAAAATATGTTTTCAAAATTGTTCTGTAAATAATAATTGGAATAAGTAAGCCCAAATAATTTAAATTAATTAAAATAAGAATTAATAGTCTAATTAAGCCCAAATAGTGAAAATGAGACAATAATGGAGAATTAATCACAATTCACTAACACAATTCGGTGCGAAAAGCTAAGTGAATAGTACAAAATAATGATTCATCAGTCATCAATCAAGGTTATTTTTATGATATTGACGACTGAGTTTCACTATTTTTTTTTATCAAAATC
Source organism: Vigna radiata var. radiata (assembly GCF_000741045.1). Classification (NCBI taxonomy): domain Eukaryota; kingdom Viridiplantae; phylum Streptophyta; class Magnoliopsida; order Fabales; family Fabaceae; genus Vigna; species Vigna radiata. The sequence goes on along the minus strand of NW_014543621.1, from coordinate 126,399 downwards.
AACTAACAAGTTTCCCATTAATATTGATAAAAAAGTTAATATTGTTTGAAACTTTTTTAATTACTATTAGAAAATAAATCCTAACAAATTATTGACAAAGTATAATATCTCTAATGTACATATAGACAAATAAACACAAGTGTGAAATTTGTCTTCAAAGTCACGCGTACAACGTCAGATCATAAAAGAGCCAACATTAAATATGATCGGTGACAGTTTTGTAAATAAAATAAAATATTAGATGTCGGCTACTTTCCACCCCCAACGTTATATCCTTTTTTAGCATCGAAAATATGACCACTAATCGTCATATCTTCTGTCATGAGCATTTAAAAGTTGAACTGAAATGACCTTTTGACAACTATAAGAAGTCGACCTATCAGAAAACAGACGTCTTATGTTATTTAACGATAACCATTGAAGAAACAGACGTCATATGGTCTGTTTCTAGGAGCGGTAATCTAGTACCATGAATGGTTCGAATACTCAAAGGAAATCTAGGCGTGATAGTCTAGTACCAGGAGTAGGGCGAATACTCAAAGGAAATCTAGACCCGGTAGTCTAATACAAGGAGTGGTTGATAACGGTCTAAAAACCGTTATTTTATACTTGAAATTGATATCAAAACACACCCTTTAAGACTTAGAATGAGCTTAAAATCATGCAAAACACTTTAGTTAGGTTACAAGAGAGTCAAAGGTGGTTTTAGAGATATTATGCTTGGTTTTACATTTTTTTGACAAGATTTAATGAGAATTGGAGGATGGAAAGTGAAGTAGGGAGAAGTTGGCCTCAAGAGGAGATGAAAAAAGGTGCAAAGGAAGAATCGCAGCTACCGCTCAGCGCCAATTCCAGCGCTGAGCGCCAGCTTTGGAGAATAAGCCACTGCCTAACGCTTAAGCGCCAACGCTGAGGGGAAATGAAGAATCGCGCCTATCGTTGAGCGCCAGATCCACTGCTGAGCGGTGGCCTTCTCAGAGACATCACTGTTTAACACTTGGGTGTGACCGTTGAGTGTCCCACTTGAGTGTCACACCTACCGCTGAGCGGTGTACTTATGGGCCTGGGCCAAAATTCTGTTATTTGTCTGTATTATAAATAGACCCAGAACGCACCAGAGAAGTAATCTTTTGGCAGAGAGAGACATCAGAACACTTTCTACACACCTTGGAGGCGGCTTTTGGATGCGAAAGCTCCAATCTACGAAATCTAGGGTTTGTCTTTTCATTCTTTCCATTCAATTCATCTAGATTCACCATGAATATGGTGAACTAATCTCTTTGTTGTTGGGGAACGATGTAATCCTTTTCAAACTATCTTATATCAATGTTCTTATTTTATTCATATACTTTCATTATCAATAGTTTGGGTTTTCTTCTCTGAATTGAAAGCTTGCATTGTTTAACTCATTCAATGTCATGATCATTGATTTTGTCGATATGGGAATGTACGGGGAAATCTAAAATTGAGAAGAATTCTCTTGATTATGAAATATTGCCTAGGAATAGGAATAGGATGGTCAATTGATTTAAGCTTCTATTATGAATGCGTTAGTAATTACTATGTAGACTAGGAATAGTAAACTAGTAATTGGTGACAGGCTCTTTTCACCGAGGAATCAGGTTTAGAGTAAATTAGAAAGTTGCATGAACATTGATAACAAAGTTGAATTTAATAAAATTAGTAGATATGGGAGGGTGGATTAGGATGAAACAGTAAATCCCAACAACTCCATTCATTCATATCTTTATTTACCAATTGATCAAACTTTTGCATTTGCATGTTTATTCTCGTTTTGAATTACAAACCCTAAATTTAATCTTTATCAAGTCTTAGGAAATCAATTCACGTGAACGTCTAGGCCTAAGAGTCCCTTGGGAAACGATATTCAGACTTACCGTCTATTTATTACTTGATACGATCTGGTACACTTGCTAGGGTGTTAACAGTGGTGCGAATACTCAGAGGAAATCTTGGCAAGGTTTGTGAAGTACCAAGAGTGGTGCTAATACTCAGACTAGGAGTTGTGAGAATACTCAATTGTAATCTGTGAAGATTATAGTAGAATCCTCTACGAACCGGTATAAAAATACTTGTGTAATTATCTTTTCTCTCATCCAAATGATCCTCTTATAAAATACAGTTGTGTTTTATTTCCAAATACAAGAATCTTCCAAGCTAAACGATTACTTTTCTTAAAAGGAAGTTCTTACAAAATGTTGCAGTATATATTCTAAATAGCACGATAAAAACTATTGCTGTTTATTAATAATCATCAAGTCGAGCGTCTAAGCTTTTAAAAGAAAAACTTCAAAGCTCGATAATGTGCTATCTTAGAAGGGTTGCGAAAAGTTTTCCATTAACAATATTCTCCCCCCCCCCTCCTTCTAGTGTTTTTCAGGTACTTCATATGATTCAAAGAAATGAAAGAAAAGAAAAAATGAACGAGGGTTGATTTTTTGAAGGAAGGAGAATGTAGGTTCTCTCGTTTCTCTTTTCGCGGGTTAAATCCCCCTTGCACGATTAAAGAAAAAATAAAATAAAAATAAAATAAAACAAGGAAACCAAAAAAGCATTTTTGTGCTCTATAGGGTTTGAACAACATCCCTCCAGCCATGCAAGCACAAACAAGATCAACGCATACCACTAAGTCGAGCTTATTTTATTGATATCATATCCACACATATCCACAAAAATGTAACACTCCTTCCAGAATGTCATGGGTATAAAAAATTTTCGTAACCATTTCATAAAACATGCACTTACGATAATCAAACTTTATTCAATTGAAAATGCGGAGCAAGACATAACCATAAATGTCGTCTGAAAATTTCAAAATATATCTTTTACATAAAAATACCAAGTCTGAGAACTTTTTAATTAATAGAGAACAATAATAAATTCCCAAACTTAAACCCCAACTCTCATTAACTACTTCGATCTGTTCTTATCTCCAACATCATCTACTCCTGTACAAGTATGATTATCATATGTGAAAACCACAACCACAACATGCAAGGGTGAGAAACTAGAAATATCATAATACACAATATACATCAATCATTTTGACTCATAATAATATAGTCATATATCATCACATCATTAACATCACATCGAAATCATTCATAAACCAATGTTGTTTCCTTGTGCTATGTTGTCATAACCTGTTATCACTAACATGGCAATTCGAGTCGTCTTTCATTGCAACTTTAGACCTAGCTCCCCGACTTCTCAAGGACCAACGAGTAAAAACACTAACACTACGCGTACCGGTGCACTATACTCAGTACGAGCTGAAGCCTTTCAATACACATTCTTAATAATATGCATTTTCTAACCAATCATAAAATTTATGACACAAACCTCATCACACTTCCTGAAGATTATCAACATATACATATATTCATCAAATCAAGGTTTTGAAACACTAGTGCAACGAAGGGAAACGATCGCGGTTGTTTTTCACTATACGTTGCGGTTTACGAACCACGACATATCTAGGTGCGGTAAAAAGTCTGGGACTTTAGGTCGTGGTTCCAACCGCGGTGCTGGGGAATAGATCGCGTTTGTGGTAGGAACCGCGACCAAAACCCCTTTTTTCAAAAAAAAATCGTTCAACGATAGGCCGCGGTTTGAACCGCGGTAAAAAGCCAAGAATAGACCGTGGTTCGTGCTACAACCGCGGCCAAAACCCTTTTTAAAAAAAAAAAATTCGACCAACTTTCTATCGTGGTTGTAGTCACAACTGCAGCTTGTTCTCCTGGAATTTTTTTTAATGGTAGGTCTGTTTTTGTGATATCCACTACCACAAAAACAGACCTACATATCAAACAATCACAATGCACACAGATTCAACACAATAATCAATGTTTACATCACATAATGTACAAAGTCTAATAACTATAAATCAACATGTTCAAATTATTATAAATCTAATAACTATGACCTATTATATAATCTAACTAAAGGTTTTGCAGCAGCTTTCCTCATGAATGAAATTGGCTTCTCAGGAATTGTTATAGTAGTCTTTAATCTCTGCACAAAACAATTGATATTAATTAGTGTATATGAATTTCAAATTTTGGAGAAAATCAAAATTTGTTAAATTTATATATTACCATTTCCCAGCCTCTTGTGATATGGGAACGAACAATGTGGGTCATCCAATACATTACATAGTTTTCGCACTCATATGACCCCTTCTGTCTGTTTCACTACAATATATCATCACAGTTGTAAATAGTTAGTGAAAAACATTAAAACAAAACAACTATAAGAAAGTATGGCTTTAGCATATGTCAAACCTTGAGAGAAATTCATGCAATCTTTCTACTGTTAGTAATTGATCTCCCAACGATCATCATACTTGTTGGAATAGAACTATATATATATAAAAAAGGTTTTAGCATTCATTTATATAACAAAGAAATTCCAAACATTGAGGTTCTTACCAATCAACTGCTTGTCTGAGATGTGTGGGAGGAGACTTGTGCAATGAGCAGAACCACAAAGCATAGCTCTCCTGTATAGAAATAACAAGAAGCTACAATAGCGCCTGAAATTCATAATAACTTAACTATTATATATTAAAATCACATATGGAANTTTATTATGTTAACAAAGTTCACTTACCCGGATATATAAGGCAAAAAATATATTTTCTTGCCCCTTGCAAAACTTCTTGTGAGATGTGTGTTGATATGATCAAAATCATTTGTTTCGTAAATGGATTGGGGATCAATGAATCCATAATCATTAGAGTACCCCAAGTTATTACTGATCCCAAACATATACCTGAAATCAAAAATTAACTTTGATATAAGTATACTTGATATATAAATCAATTTTATATATAAATAATTGCTCATAGACTTACGTCATCCATAGTTGAATAATTGTAATATTCAACTCTTTTGTTTCTGACGCAAGCTCTCTGACATCTTGGCTATGGAGGTATAATGGGACCTTAGAGCCTCTCCCAAATACATTAGCATCATATTCAACCTCCAAAGGCTTATTTTAAAGGATGTCAGCAAGTAGCTGCAATGAACCAAGAGGATCATCGTTAGATAGAGGAAACTTCTCCTGTGCATGCGTTTGTTGTTACATGGAAAACTAAGATAAGTATTGACTTCAATAACATGTAAACTTTAAAATTGAGAAATGTGAAGTAGAATTCCATATTGGGGGGTTAGAAACTGAACCAACCAATTATTTAGGCCAAGCGATAAAAGACTGGAATGCATGTGCCACAATGAAAATCTCATCTATGGGCAGAGGAACTGAGGCATCTGGTATGATAATTTCGTCTATTGAGACTTTCACCTCATCCTCTGATAGCTCTATACCATGAACAACAGCCACTCTCTTAAACACTATTCCACGAACTACCAGCACCGTCTCGATATCGTCTAAATTGTATAGCAGACATGGACTAGCATCGTCCATGTCATCCCCTGGGACGGCTAGTGCTGAACAACTTCCTTTCCCGCTTCTCCCTGTCAGAGTAAATGTTAGATTATACAAAAGATAGAAATATTTGCAAATAAATGTTTATTAATTTTACCTGTGGGAGGCACAACATGTTCTTGTTCCAGTACAGGAGATGGCATCAAGCGCATGCCACAGCTCTCAAACTGCTGCTGGAACATGGCGTAGACCTCATTATACAATTCATCCCTAAGCTCTGTCCAAAGCTTTGTCCTAAGCTCTGTCCTGAGCTCTCTCCTAAACTCCTCCCTAAGGTCCACTCGAAGCTTTTTTGTGATCTCTTATGTCAGCCTTTGTTGTTGTGCTTCATTGTATGCATATGAAGTCTGATGAGAAGAGCTCCCAAAATAATCTCGAATGTCTACTCTAGTTCCAACAACACGTACACATCCAAGGTGCTCAGGTCATCCAATTGCAGCGGTAAGAATATCCTGGCGACCATCTAGAGTGAATTGACCTTGGGAGCTCTGCTCAACCAAGGAGTCTTGAACATTACAAAACATCATTATTCATTAAAAAGTTCAATGTAGTATGTATAATGAAATTATTATTATTTTAGGAACAGTGATAACTTACAATTCTTTCAAAAATTTCCCATGCAGTGTCAGAAGAGTAGGTGCCCGATAGTTTCATACAAGCCAACTTCCATTTCTCATACCGAGAAGGTGGAGAAGGAGGCTAAGGGGGGCTACCACCCTGAGATGGTGGTCTAGCATCTGCCTTTTGCTTGAAGATTTTCTCCTCAAGCTTCCTATACCCACCACGAGACAATAGGTGGGGCTTTTTGTTTTGAGCACTTGTTTCTTGTGCTTTGCTTCTTTTTGCCCGTCACATATGTTTAATTAATTAGTTCATATGATATATATTTGCTAATGAGGAATTGAATAATATCAATTATACTAACCTATCATTCCTCTGTTGTCCGACTCTGTACAAAAAGCCGACAAGTCTCCTCATCAATGGCCTTATACGTAGTACATGGAGACTTATTTTTTTGCTTCCAAAAATATATCTTGAGGTCAACTTACTTTTAAAATTTCTGAAGTTTTCAGCAACAGTTGATAAGCACTTATTCTAAGTGTTGCGACATTTGGAATGTCAAATGTCAGCTGAAATAAACACAATAAAGTTGTATCAGTACAAAATTATCAATATAAACAAATTGTAATTCAAATGATATTAACTAACTTACCAATATATCATTCCATATAATGTTTCAATCAACCTCGGACACATGGTCAAAAGATGGAGTAAGAATACTAATCTTGTCACGTGCCACTACTCCAAGGTATGATTGGAAGTCATCAGCATTAGGGCCAGTTGCCACACCCGTGATCACGTTAACATTCACCGATGTTCTTTCACCAATATTCTTTTTGATCAAAAGTTGTTTCATCCTGGTGGGTCCTCTAGTGGATCTGGAAGGGGGAGCCTCATCCCCTGAAGAATGTGGATGATCAACCATATATCTGTCAAAATAAATAACAACATGAAATATTAATAAAAGACTTATGTAATATCATATAATTTAACAAAACATGTAATAGTAATCATAGGAAATATTAATAAAAAAACTTATGAGATATTAATAAAATACTTATACAGAAATTGAAAATTCATACATAAAGATATGGATTCATCATATGTATATTCCCTCATCATGATCTGACCGAATTGCATGTACATCGTCATCAACTAGAGATTGGTCATCCAAATTTGTTGTAGTTTGAAATGAATGGTTGTCATCAATATGAATATTAATCAGATTGTCTTCGCTAACTTCAATTTGTTTTTTGCCTTGAAGAGAGACATACCAATGGTCAGATGTAGGATCTTTGACATAAAAAACCTGAGATGCTTGATGTACCATGATAAACAGTTTGTCTCGATAACCCACCTTTCAAAAATCAACCAATGTCATACCCGATTCATCTATTTTCACACCACTCTTATTGTCAAACCACTTACATTTGAACAATGGAACAAAAAACTTGGTGTAATAAATCTCCCATATCGCTTCTATTATACCATAATATCTCATTGATCCAAGTACAGGAGATTGATCTTTTGATGTGGAAAATTGAAGCGACTCGACTTCTAAACTGACTTCACTACTTTGTACTGTGCTTATATCATCCAAAGTCTTCGTATAGAATGTGCAATTATTGACTTCATAACATGTACAACATATGACATCAAACTTTAAACCATTTGAAAGCCACAATAAAGTTTGAGAAGAATGTGGCTCTTTGTCAATTTCAGATTTGAACCAAGACAAATGTTTTGTTATCTTCCATCAACTGTCATTTCTCTGATTGTCTTGGATTTTTATTCTTAACAATGGCTTTGTGTGCTTCCAAAAAAGGGATCACCTCATCTATGTTGTTCAATATATAAAGATGTGCTTACAACAATTCTTCGCGATCTTTTGTCACTACATTCATACCTCAGATGCTTTTACTTGTAGAAAATTAATTCAACCATGATGTGCGAGGAACTCCAATCGGATTCGTTGATGTCATGCAATCTGAATAAAACTCGATACTTTCTTCAGCAATATACCTTTCAATCATTGAACCTTCAAGACGATATGGATTTTTAACGTACCCTTTCAAAACTTCATATAACGCTCAATAGGATACATCCATCTTAAGTATATCGGTCNNCACAACTTGATTTCTCTAACCAAATGAACAAGTAAATGTACCATGATGTCAAAAAAAGATGGAGGGAAAAACATCTCTAGTTGACACAAGATGATAACAATCTCGCCTTGAAGTTGATCTAACTTTGTAGGATCGATTGCTTTACTACATATTGACGAGAAAAATGAACACAACCTGTTTATGGTGTGCCTAACATTTTTGGGCAAAATTCCACGAATAGCCACCAGTAACAATTGTTGCATTAAGACGTGGCAATCGTGAGACCGCATGCCAACAAGCTTTAAGTCCTGCATCGACACTAAACTCTTCATATTTGAAGAGTATCCTTATGATACTTTGATACTCTTTAAACAAAGAAAAAAACTTATCTTCTCTTGTCTAGACATTGTGTAACATGCAGGGGGCAAATAAGTACGTTTACCAATCTCCTTGGGTGCCAACTCTTCTCGGATATTCATGTCAACCAAATCCAAACGAGCATTCACTCCATCTTTTGTCTTTCCCTGAATGTTGAGTAGTGTACCAATCAAGCTATCACACACATTCTTCTCTACATGCATCACTTCTATGCAATGTCTAACATCTAACTTTGACTAGTATGGAAGATCAAAGAATATTGATTTCTTCTTCCAAGGGGTCGTTATAGATGACTGATAACGGTTGATTTAACGTGTTTGTGTGTGTTTTTTTTATGAACAATTCAACTCCTTCATAGCTTTTACCTTGTTTTATCCTCACGTTTAGTTTGTTTTATAGTTTTCTTGTGTTTTATTTAGTATATGTTTGTTTTTACCTCTAATCTCTATGTTTGAGTGTGTGAAATAAATGAATAGGAAGCAATTCTAATGGAGGAAAACAAGCAAGAACTCAAGGGAACATGTTTTGGGACAATAAAAGATCAATTTGAAGCAAATACCCATGTTGGATGCCTTTGGATTCGCACAAGAGCCTCAATTTTAGAATGCTGTCAAAACCGCCCGAGCTGGGTGCCAGAAATCCAAGTTGGGCGCCAGAGTTGCAGAGAAATCCAAGCTGGGCGCCAGAATTCCAAGCTGGGCACCAGAGTTGCAGAGAGATTCCAGGCTGGGCGCCAGAGAATGGGGCTGGGCGCCAGAAAGTGGCGCTGGGCGTGAAAACTTGTTGTAACTCGCTTCTGATGCAGTGAAAAGTCGCGTTGGGCGCCAGGAATCCGAGCTGGGCGCGAATTTTCATTGATATGTCAAAATGGGTTATTTAAACATAGGTCTCGCGATTTTTGAGGGACTTCTCCTCCTACACTTCATTCTTCACCTAGAGAGACTGGGAGAGGCCCTTGGAGGCTGTTTGGGGTGTTGGGAAACTCTCCCACTCCTCCTTGGGTCTTCAAGCTTTATCAATGGTGATTTTGCCCCTTTTGGGTTGAGGAAGAAGATGGGTCACAAATTGGAGATGGAGATGTGAAGGGGAAGCGCAAATGGAGCATGGAGCAGCTGCCAAGAACCTTGGGAAAGGCTTTGCATCTTCTCTTTGGTTCCAATTTCTTCCCTATCTCTTCAATTTGTAGAACCCTAAGTTCTCCACCATGGAGGGCCTTTCCTATTTGTTGAGATTAGTTGTAAAACATGGAATTCTTATGTATTTTGTGATGTTAATGATATATGCTTTTCCAATTCATGTTAGTATTTGATTTCTATGCTTAATGCTTGTTGTGGCTTGATCACCCATGGCATGAATTTTGGTTCTTGATGTATTGAGAAATATGATTGAACCTAGAATTGAAATTGAAGACTTATTGGATGGAATTGAGATGTTTGTGAATGTATGAGAGTGAAATGGATGAATTCTAGTCTTGACAAATTGTAAATACACTATGTTAAATT